>NC_133741.1:3896827-3921827 GCF_048934315.1 Petromyzon marinus | reverse complement strand
TCGGGGTCTAGAGACTCGGGGTGTAGAGACTCGGGGTCTAGAGACTCGGGGTCTAGAGACTCGGGGTGTAGAGACTCGGGGTCTAGAGACTCGGGGTCTAGAGACTCGGGGTCTAGAGACTCGGGGTCTAGAGACTCGGGGTGTAGAGACTCGGGGTCTAGAGACTCGGGGTCTAGAGACTCGGGGTCTAGAGACTCGGGGTGTAGAGACTCGGGGTCTAGAGACTCGGGGTCTAGAGACTCGGGGTGTAGAGACTCGGGGTCTAGAGACTCGGGGTCTAGAGACTCGGGGTGTAGAGACTCGGGGTCTAGAGACTCGGGGTCTAGAGACTCGGGGTCTCGACACTCGGGGTCTAGACACTCGGGGTGTAGAGACTCGGGGTGTAGAGACTCGGGGTGTAGAGACTCGGGGTCTAGAGACTCGGGGTCTAGAGACTCGGGGTGTAGAGACTCGGGGTCTAGAGACTCGGGGTCTAGAGACTCGGGGTCTAGAGACTCGGGGTGTAGAGACTCGGGGTCTAGAGACTCGGGGTCTAGAGACTCGGGGTCTAGAGACTCGGGGTCTAGAGACTCGGGGTCTAGAGACTCGGGGTCTCGACACTCGGGGTCTAGACACTCGGGGTGTAGAGACTCGGGGTCTAGAGACTCGGGGTGTAGAGACTCGGGGTCTAGAGACTCGGGGTCTAGAGACTCGGGGTCTAGAGACTCGGGGTCTAGAGACTCGGGGTGTAGAGACTCGGGGTCTAGAGACTCGGGGTCTAGAGACTCGGGGTCTAGAGACTCGGGGTCTAGAGACTCGGGGTCTCGACACTCGGGGTCTAGACACTCGGGGTGTAGAGACTCGGGGTCTAGACACTCGGGGTGTAGAGACTCGGGGTCTAGAGACTCGGGGTGTAGAGACTCGGGGTGTAGAGACTCGGGGTCTAGAGACTCGGGGTGTAGAGACTCGGGGTCTAGAGACTCGGAGTCTAGAGACTCGGGGTCTGGAGACTCGGGGTCTAGAGACTTGGGGTGTAGAGACTCGGGGTCTAGAGACTCGGGGTCTAGAGACTCGGGGTCTAGAGACTCGGGGTCTAGAGACTCGGGGTGTAGAGACTCGGGGTCTAGAGACTCGGGGTCTGGAGACTCGGGGTCTAGAGACTCGGGGTGTAGAGACTCGGGGTGTAGAGACTCGGGGTCTAGAGACTCGGGGTCCCGACTCTCAGGCCCCTTGAGTCTCACTATTTGAAGTCGGCCGCCTTCTATAATGAATTGAGGCGTCAGCGCCGATGTTGTCAATGGTTGTCGCTTTGCATTCGCATATGGAATGAACTTTTTGTCTTCGTCAATAAACGCTCTATGTTGGCACTGTTACTGGAGGCCTCCCTCTGTGCGTTATTTAGTGGGCTCTGAAGCACGCCGATGACCCGCAGACTCACTCATAGAGACCCATAGACTCACCACACAGAGACCCACAGACTCACCACACAGAGACCCACAGACTCACCACACAGAGACCCACAGACTCATCATCATCATGGTGGCTAGGAAATGTTGACTACCTCGCCTGGTGTACATGAGGTCGTGGGTTCGATCCTGGACCCTGTGAGATGTTGACTACCTCGCCTGGTATACAGGAGGTCGTGGGTTCGATCCCGGACCCTGTGAGATGTTGACTACCTCGCCTGGTATACAGGAGGTCGTGGGTTCGATCCCGGACCCTGTGAGATGTTGGCTACCTCGCCTGGTCTACAGGCGGTCGTGGGTTCGATCCCGGACCCTGTGAGATGTTGACTACCTCGCCTGGTATACAGTAGGTCGTGGGTTCGATCCCGGACCCTGTGAGATGTTGACTACCTCGCCTGGTCTACAGGAGGCCGTGGGTTCGATCCCGGACCCTGTGAGGTGTTGACTACCTCGCCTGGTCTACAGGAGGTCGTGGGTTCGTTCCCGGACCCTGTGAGATATTGACTACCTCGCCTGGTATACAGGAGGTCGTGGGTTCGATCCCGGACCCTGTGAGATGTTGACTACCTCGCCGGGTGTACAGGAGGTCGTGGGTTCGATCCCGGACCCTGTGAGATATTGACTACCTCGCCTGGTATACAGGAGGTCGTGGGTTCGATCCCGGACCCTGTGAGATGTTGACTACCACGCATCGTCTACAGGAGGTCGTGGGTTCGATCCCAGACCCTGTGAGATGTTGACTACCTCGTCTGGTCTACAGGAGGTCGTGGGTTCGATCCCGGACCCTGTGAGATGTTGACTATCTCGCCTGGCCTACAGGAGGTCGTGGGTTCGATCCTGGACCCTGAGAGATGTTGGCTACCTCGCCTGGTCTACAGGAGGTCGTGGGTTCGATCCCGGACCCTGTGAGGTGTTGACTACCTCGCCTGGTCTACAGGAGGTCGTGGGTTCGATCCCGGACCCTGTGAGATGTTGACTACCTCGCCTGGTCTACAGGAGGTCGTAGGTTCGATCCCGGACCCTGTGAGATGTTGACTACCTCACCTGGTATACAGGAGGTCGTGGGTTCGATCCCGGACCCTGTGAGATGTTGACTACCTCGCCTGGTGTACAGGAGGTCGTGGGTTCGACCCCGGACCCTGAGAGATGTTGACTACCTCGCCTGGTACACAGGAGGTCGTGGGTTCGATCCCGGACCCTGTGAGATGTTGACTACCTCGCCTGTCCTACAGGAGGGCGTGGGTTCGATCCCGGACCCTGTGAGATGTTGACTACCTCGCCTGGTATACAGGAGGTCGTTGGTTCGATCCCGGACCCTGTGAGATGTTGACTACCTCGCCTGGTCTACAGGAGGTCGTGGGTTCGATCCCGGACCCTGTGAGATGTTGACTACCTCGCCTGGTCTACAGGAGGTACGTGGGTTCGATCCCTGACCCTGTGAGATGTTGACTACCTCGCCTGGTATACAGGAGGTCGTGGGTTCGATCCCGGACCCTGTGAGATGTTGACTACCTCTCCTGGTATACAGGAGGTCGTGGGTTCGTTCCCGGACCCTGTGAGATGTTGACTACCTCGCCTGGTCTACAGGAGGTCGTGGGTTCGATCCCGGACCCTGAGAGATGTTGACTACCTCGCCTGGTCTACAGAAGGTCGTGGGTTCGATCCTGGACCCTGTGAGATGTTGACTACCTCGCCTGGTCTACAGGAGGTCGTGGGTTCGATCCCAGACCCTGTGAGATGTTAACTACCTCGCCTGGTATACAGGAGGTCGTGGGTTAAATCCCGGACCCTGTGAGATGTTGACTACCTCGCCTGCTCTACAGGAGGTCGTGGGTTCGATCCCGGACCCTGTGAGGTGTTGACTACCTCGCCTGGTATACAGGAAGTCGTGGGTTCAATCCCGGACCCTGTGAGATGTTGACTACCTCGCCTGGTCTACAGGAGGTCGTGGGTTCGATCCCGGATCCTGTGAGATGTTGACTACCTCGCCTGGTCTACAGGAGGTCGTGGGTTCGATCCCGGACCCTGAGAGATGTTGGCTACCTCTCCCGGTACACAGGAGGTCGTGGGTTCGATCCCGGACCCTGTGAGATGTTGACTACCTCGCCTGCTCTACAGGAGGTCGTGCGTTCGATCCCGGACCCTGTGAGATGTTGACTACCTCGCCTGCTCTACAGGAGGTCGTGGGTTCGATCCCGGACCCTGTGAGATGTTGACTACCTCGCCTGGTCTACAGGAGGTCGTTGGTTCGATCCCGGACCCTGTGAGATGTTGACTACCTCGCCTGGTCTACAGGAGGTCGTGGGTTTGATCCCTGACCCTGTGAGATGTTGACTACCTCGCCTGGTATGCAGGAGGTCGTGGGTTCGATCCCGGACCCTGTGAGATGTTGACTACCTCGCCTGGTCTACAGGAGGCCGTGGGTTCGATCCCGGACCCTGTGAGGTGTTGACTACCTCGCCTGGTCTACAGGAGGTCGTGGGTTCGTTCCCGGACCCTGTGAGATATTGACTACCTCGCCTGGTATACAGGAGGTCGTGGGTTCGATCCCGGACCCTGTGAGATGTTGACTACCTCGCCGGGTGTACAGGAGGTCGTGGGTTCGATCCCGGACCCTGTGAGATATTGACTACCTCGCCTGGTATACAGGAGGTCGTGGGTTCGATCCCGGACCCTGTGAGATGTTGACTACCACGCATCGTCTACAGGAGGTCGTGGGTTCGATCCCAGACCCTGTGAGATGTTGACTACCTCGTCTGGTCTACAGGAGGTCGTGGGTTCGATCCCGGACCCTGTGAGATGTTGACTATCTCGCCTGGCCTACAGGAGGTCGTGGGTTCGATCCTGGACCCTGAGAGATGTTGGCTACCTCGCCTGGTCTACAGGAGGTCGTGGGTTCGATCCCGGACCCTGTGAGGTGTTGACTACCTCGCCTGGTCTACAGGAGGTCGTGGGTTCGATCCCGGACCCTGTGAGATGTTGACTACCTCGCCTGGTCTACAGGAGGTCGTAGGTTCGATCCCGGACCCTGTGAGATGTTGACTACCTCACCTGGTATACAGGAGGTCGTGGGTTCGATCCCGGACCCTGTGAGATGTTGACTACCTCGCCTGGTGTACAGGAGGTCGTGGGTTCGACCCCGGACCCTGAGAGATGTTGACTACCTCGCCTGGTACACAGGAGGTCGTGGGTTCGATCCCGGACCCTGTGAGATGTTGACTACCTCGCCTGTCCTACAGGAGGTCGTGGGTTCGATCCCGGACCCTGTGAGATGTTGACTACCTCGCCTGGTATACAGGAGGTCGTTGGTTCGATCCCGGACCCTGTGAGATGTTGACTACCTCGCCTGGTCTACAGGAGGTCGTGGGTTCGATCCCGGACCCTGTGAGATGTTGACTACCTCGCCTGGTCTACAGGAGGTACGTGGGTTCGATCCCTGACCCTGTGAGATGTTGACTACCTCGCCTGGTATACAGGAGGTCGTGGGTTCGATCCCGGACCCTGTGAGATGTTGACTACCTCTCCTGGTATACAGGAGGTCGTGGGTTCGTTCCCGGACCCTGTGAGATGTTGACTACCTCGCCTGGTCTACAGGAGGTCGTGGGTTCGATCCCGGACCCTGAGAGATGTTGACTACCTCGCCTGGTCTACAGAAGGTCGTGGGTTCGATCCTGGACCCTGTGAGATGTTGACTACCTCGCCTGGTCTACAGGAGGTCGTGGGTTCGATCCCAGACCCTGTGAGATGTTAACTACCTCGCCTGGTCTACAGGAGGTCGTGGGTTAAATCCCGGACCCTGTGAGATGTTGACTACCTCGCCTGCTCTACAGGAGGTCGTGGGTTCGATCCCGGACCCTGTGAGATGTTGACTACCTCGCCTGGTATACAGGAAGTCGTGGGTTCAATCCCGGACCCTGTGAGATGTTGACTACCTCGCCTGGTCTACAGGAGGTCGTGGGTTCGATCCCGGATCCTGTGAGATGTTGACTACCTCGCCTGGTCTACAGGAGGTCGTGGGTTCGATCCCGGACCCTGAGAGATGTTGGCTACCTCTCCCGGTACACAGGAGGTCGTGGGTTCGATCCCGGACCCTGTGAGATGTTGACTACCTCGCCTGCTCTACAGGAGGTCGTGCGTTCGATCCCGGACCCTGTGAGATGTTGACTACCTCGCCTGCTCTACAGGAGGTCGTGGGTTCGATCCCGGACCCTGTGAGATGTTGACTACCTCGCCTGGTCTACAGGAGGTCGTGGGTTCGAACCCGGACCCTGTGAGATGTTGACTACCTCGCCTGGTCTACAGGAGGTCGTGGGTTCGATCCCGGACCCTGTGAGATGTTGCCTACCTCGCCTGGTCTACCGGAGGTCGTGGGTTCGATCCCGGACCCTGTGAGATGTTGACTACCTCGCCTGGTCTACAGGAGGCCGTGGGTTCGATCCCGGACCCTGAACCATCGGCTCGCCTCTGCTGTGCATTTGAAGCGGTGGTGGGTGGCTAAAAGCTTCGCATTCTCAAAACGCCCCGGGGGCCACCCTCCCACTACGACTATTGCGCCGTCGCCAACGCGAGCGGCGCCCCCGGGGCGTTTTGCGAATCCGAAGCTCTCCGAGTATAAAACGCGGCTCGCGGCCGCTCGACCGGCTCAGTCGGTCGGGGCCAAGGTCAGCGGATCCACGCCACTCCGCGGGCCTCTTTAATTACCCTCAAATATTTATACATTTACACATCTAAACACGCACACACGCGCGCGCGCTGTGTGTGTGTGTGTTTATACGTGTGCGTTTGTACGTGTGTGTGTATACATAACAAACAAAAAAACACAGACGTTACATTAGTGATGTGTTTTATTTTAAAGATGTTAAGGGTTGTTGTTAACGGGTGAGCGGAGATTGGTAACGGGGCCGATCGCGCAGCGTCGTGAGGTAAAAAAAAAACAATTTTTGTTTAAAAATATAAAACATTTTTTTTTAATGTATATATAACTTCGCCTGCGGTCGGATTGGGCCGCGAAACGTCGAAATTCATCTCGCTTCGGCGTTTTCTGCGCGAAATCCGCGCGGTTCGATTGCTCTCAAATGTATGATAATAATAATATATAATGTTTATTATAGCTTATAAGCTAAGAGCTGGGTGTGTTGCGGGAGTCTGGTTACATTAACAATAGTTTGGTGTTTGTATTTAAAGTGAGTCAGCTGACCTCTAGCGCGCAGTTGATTGGCTGCTGAGGGACTCCTCAGCCAGCAGTGGATCGACCATGACGGGGGAGGGGGAGGTGCCTGTGCAGACTACGAATTGTGAACGCTACTTTAATTGTAAATCGCACAACGGATAAGCGCCGATTCCAGGAGGTTGTGGGTTCGATCCCGGACCCTGTGAGATGTTGACTACCTCGCAAGGTATGCAGGAGGTCGTGGGTTCGATCCCGGACCCTGTGAGATGTTGACTACCTCGCCTGGTATACAGGAGGTCGTGGGTTCGATCCCGGACCCTGTGAGATGTTGACTACCTCGCCTGGTATACAGGAGGTCGTGGGTTCGATCCTGGACCCTGTGAGATGTTGACTACCTCGCCTGGTATGCAGGAGGTCGTGGGTTCGATCCCGGACCCTGTGAGATGTTGACTACCTCGCCTGGTATGCAGGAGGTCGTGGGTTCGATCTCGGACCCTGTGAGATGTTGACTACCTCGCCTGGTCTACAGGAGGTCGTGGGTTCGATCCCGGACCCTGTGAGATGTTGACTACCTCGCCTGGTATACAGGAGGTCTTGGGTTCGATCCCGGACCCTGTGAGATGTTGACTACCTCGCCTGGTATACAGGAGGTCGTGGGTTCGATCCCGGACCCTGTGAGATGTTGACTACTTCGCCTGGTATACAGGAGGTCGTGGGTTCGATCCTGAACCCTGCTCCTCCGGTTTTCCCCTCCACATTTAGAATCAACGTCACCACGTGTCTAGAGTATTTGGCTGCCACTATAAATGTCCACGTGGTGATGATGATCTGAGTCACGTGGTGTGAGCTGCTGCCACTGTGATGATGATGTCCAAGTCGCTGGTGTCAACTACGATCAGTGGTGACCTTGCAGCTGTAACGTGAACATCGCTGAGTTTTAGTCTCTGTGGGTCTCAGTGAGTCTCTGTGAGTCTATGAGTATAGGTCTCTGTGGGTCTCTGTGGGTCTATGTGGGTCTCTATGAGTCTCTGTGGGTCTCTGTGGGTCTATGTGGGTCTCTACGAGTCTCTGTGGGTCTCTGTGGGTCTATGTGGGTCTCTATGAGTCTCTGTGGGTCTCTGTGAGTGTCTGTGGGTCTCTGTGGGTCTCGGTGGGACTATGTAAGTCTCTGGATCTCTACAGTTCTCTGAGTATGTAGGTCTGTTATGGGTGACTATGGGTCTCTGTGGATCTGTATGGGACTCTGTGGGTCTGTATGGGACTCTGTGGGTCTGTATGGGTTTCTATGACTATGGGACTGTGGGTCTGTGTGGGTCTCTGTGGGTCTCTATGAGTATGGGACTCTGTGGGTCTCTGTGAGTATGGGTCTCTATGAGTCTCTATGGGTCTCTGTGGGTCTCTATGAGTCTCTGTGGGTCTCTGTGGGTCTCTATGAGTCTCTATGAGTCTCTGTGGGTCTCTATGAGTCTCTATGAGTCTCTATGGGTCTCTGTGAGTCTCTGTGGGTCTCTGTGGGTCTCTATGAGTCTCTATGAGTCTCTGTGGGTCTCTATGAGTCTCTGTGGGTCTCTGTGGGTCTCTATGAGTCTCTATGAGTCTCTGTGGGTCTCTATGAGTCTCTATGAGTCTCTATGAGTCTCTGTGGGTCTCTATGAGTCTCTATGAGTCTCTATGGGTCTCTGTGAGTCTCTGTGGGTCTCTGTGGGTCTCTGTGGGTCTGTATGGGTCTCTATGAGTCTCTATGAGTCTCTGTGGGTCTCTATGAGTCTCTGTGGGTCTCTGTGGGTCTCTATGAGTCTCTATGAGTCTCTGTGGGTCTCTATGAGTCTCTATGAGTCTCTATGAGTCTCTGTGGGTCTCTATGAGTCTCTATGAGTCTCTATGGGTCTCTGTGAGTCTCTGTGGGTCTCTGTGGGTCTCTGTGGGTCTGTATGGGTCTCTATGACTATGGGACTCTGTGGGTCTGTATGGGGCTATCGAGTATGGGACTTTGTGGGTCTCTGTATGGGACTCTGTGGGTCTCTATGAGTCTCTGTGGGTCTCTATGAGTCTCTGAGTCTGTATAAACACGCGTGTTAAAGTGTCTGCTACTCTAAGTGTCCACGTGGTGGTTGATATCAGCTATGAGTATGGGTCTCTGTGAGTCTCTGTGGGTCTCTGTGGGTCTCTATGAGTCTCTGTGGGTCTCTATGAGTCTCTATGAGTCTCTGTGGGTCTCTATGAGTCTCTGTGGGTCTCTGTGAGTCTCTGTGGGTCTCTATGAGTCTCTATGAGTCTCTGTGGGTCTCTATGAGTCTCTGTGGGTCTCTGTGAGTCTCTATGAGTCTCTGTGGGTCTCTATGAGTCTCTGTGGGTCTCTATGAGTCTCTATGAGTCTCTGTGGGTCTCTGTGGTTCTCTATGAGTCTCTATGAGTCTCTATGAGTCTCTGTGGGTCTCTATGAGTCTCTATGAGTCTCTGTGGGTCTCTATGAGTCTCTGTGGGTCTCTATGAGTCTCTGTGGGTCTCTATGAGTCTCTGTGGGTCTCTATGAGTCTCTATGAGTCTCTGAGTCTATGTGAGTCTCTATGAGCCTGTATAATCATGCGTGTTATAGTGTCTGCTACTCTAAGTGTCCACGTGGTGGTTGATATCAGCTATGAGTATGGGTCTCTATGAGTCTCTGTGGGTCTCTATGAGTCTCTATGAGTATTGGACTCTGTGGGTCTCTATGAGTATCTGTGAGTATGTGACTCTGTGGGTCTCTATGAGTCTCTATGAGTCTCTGTGGGTCTCTATGAGTCTCTATGAGTCGCTGTGGGTCTCTATGAGTTTCTATGAGTCTCTGTGGGTCTCTATGAGTCTCTATGAGTCTCTGTGGGTCTCTGTGGGTCTCTATGAGTCTCTGTGGGTCTCTATGAGTCTCTATGAGTCTATGAGTCTCTGTCGGTCTCTGTGGGTCTCTATGGGTCTCTATGAGTCTCTATGAGTCTCTGAGAGTCTCTATGAGTCTCTGTGGGTCTCTGTGGGTCTCTATGGGTCTCTATGGGTCTCTAAGAGTCTCTGTGGGTCTCTATGAGTCTCTATGGGTCTCTAAGAGTCTCTGTGGGTCTCTGTGGGTCTCTGTGGGTCTCTATGATTCTCTGTGGGTCTCTATGAGTCTCTATGAGTCTATGAGTCTCTGTGGGTCTCTGTGGTTCTCTATGAGTCTCTATGAGTCTCTATGAGTCTCTGTGGGTCTCTGTGGGTCTCTATGAGTCTCTGTGGGTCTCTATGAGTCTCTGTGGGTCTCTATGAGTCTCTGTGGGTCTCTATGAGTCTCTGTGGGTCTCTATGAGTCTCTGTGGGTCTCTATGGGTCTCTATGAGTCTCTATGGGTCTCTGAGTCTCTGTGAGTCTCTGTGGGTCTCTATGAGTCTCTATGAGTCTCTGTGGGTCTCTATGAGTCTCTATGAGTCTCTATGAGTCTCTGTGGGTCTCTATGAGTCTCTATGAGTCTCTGTGGGTCTCTATGAGTCTCTGGGTCTCTATGAGTCTCTATGAGTCTCTGTGGGTCTCTATGGGGCTCTATGGGTCTCTATGAGTCTCTATGAGTCTGTGTGGGTCTCTATGGGTCTCTATGGGTCTCTACGGGTCTCTATGAGTCTCTATGAGTCTCTATGGGTCTCTATGAGTCTCTATGAGTCTCTGTGGGTCTCTATGCGTCTCTATGAGTCTCTATAATCGCGTGTTATAGTGTTTGGCTCTAAGTGTCCACGTGATGGTTGATATCAGCTATGAGTATGAGTCTCTATGGGTCTCTATGAGTCTCTATGAGTCTCTATGAGTATAGGACTCTGTGGGTCTCTATGAGTATCTGTGAGTTTGTGTCTCTGTGGGTCTCTATGAGTCTCTATGAGTCTCTGAGTCTCTCAGAGTCTCTGTGGGTCTCTATGAGTCTCTGTGGGTCTCTATGAGTCTCTATGAGTCTCTGTGGGTCTCTATGAGTCTCTATGAGTCTCTATGAGTCTCTGTGGGTCTCTATGAGTCTCTATGAGTCTCTATGAGTCTCTGTGGGTCTCTGTGAGTCTCTGTGGGTCTCTATGGGTCTCTATGGGTCTCTCTGGGTCTCTATGGGTCTCTATGAGTCTCTATGGGTCTCTATGAGTCTCTGGGTCTCTATGAGTCTCTGTGGGTCTCTATGGGTCTCTATGGGTCTCTATGAGTCTCTATGAGTCTCTGTAATCACGTGTTATAGTGTTTGGCTCTCTGGTTGATATCAGCTATGAGTATGGGTCTCTGTGGGTCTCTGAGTCTCTGTGAGTCTCTGTAGGTCTCTATGAGTCTCTATGAGTCTCTATGAGTCTCTGTGGGTCTCTATGAGTCTCTATGAGTCTCTGTAATCACGTGTTATAGTGTTTGGCTCTCTGGTTGATATCAGCTATGAGTATGAGTCTCTATGAGTCTCTATGAGTCTCTGTGGGTCTCTATGAGTCTCTATGAGTCTCTGTGGGTCTCTATGAGTCTCTATGAGTCTCTGTGGGTCTCTATGAGTCTCTATGAGTCTCTGTGGGTCTCTATGAGTCTCTATGAGTCTCTGTAATCACGTGTTGTAGTGTTTGGCTCTCTGGTTGATATCAGCTATGAGTATGAGTCTCTGTGGGTCTCTATGAGTCTCTATGGGTCTCTATGAGTCTCTATGGGTCTCTATGAGTCTCTATGGGTCTCTATGAGTCTCTATGGGTCTCTATAATCACGTGTTGTAGTGTTTGGCTCTCTGGTTGATATCAGCTGTGAGTATGGGTCTCTGTTGGTTCTCTGTGGGTCTCTGTGAGTCTCTATGGGTCTCTACGGGTCTCTTTGGGTCTCTACGGGTCTCTATGAGTCTCTATGGGTCTCTATGAGTCTCTACGGGTCTCTATGAGTCTCTATGGGTCTCTATGAGTCTCTATAGGTCTCTATGAGTCTCTGTGGGTCTCTATGGGTCTCTATGAGTCTCTATGGGTCTCTATGAGTCTCTATGGGTCTCTATAATCACGTGTTATAGTGTTTGGCTCTCTGGTTGATATCAGCTATGAGTATGGGTCTCTGTGGGTCTCTGTGGGTCTCTATGGGTCTCTATGAGTCTCTGTGGGTCTCTGTAATTCTCTATGAGTCTCTATGGGTCTCTACGGGTCTCTATGAGTCTCTGTGGGTCTCTATGAGTCTCTATGGGTCTCTACGGGTCTCTATGGGTCTCTATGAGTCTCTGTGGGTCTCTATGGGTCTCTATGAGTCTCTGTGGGTCTCTATGGGTCTCTATGAGTCTATATGAGTCTCTATGAGTCTCTGTGGGTCTCTATGAGTCTCTATGAGTGTGGGTCTCTGTGGGTCTCTATGAGTATCTGTGAGTCTCTGTAATCACGTGTTGTAGTGTTTGGCTCTCTGGTTGATATCAGCCACTTGGTGAGGCTGCTGCCACAGCACGTGACGCTGGCCAGGTCACTGTCTGGTAAACAGTGAGGCCACAATAACAACACGTACACTAATAACACGTTCAATAATAACACATACACTAATAACACGTTCACTAATAACACAATATAACACGTTCACTAATAACACAATATAACACAATAACAACACGTACACTAATAACACGTATAATATAACACGTTCACTAATAACACGTACACTAATAACACAATATAACACGTTCACTAATAACACAATATAACACAATAACAACACGTACACTAATAACACGCTCACTAATAACACAATAACAACACGTACAATATAACACGTTCACTAATAACACAATAACAACACGTACACTAATAACACGTTCAATAATAACACATACACTAATAACACGTTCAATAATAACACAATAACAACACGTACACTAATAACACGTTCAATAATAACACATACACTAATAACACGTTCAATAATAACACAATAACAACACGTACACTAATAACACGTTCAATAATAACACATACACTAATAACACGTTCAATAATAACACAATAACAACACGTACACTAATAACACGTTCAATAATAACACATACACTAATAACACGTTCAATAATAACACAATAACAACACGTACAATAATAACACATACACTAATAACACGTTCACTAATAACACGTTCAATAATAACACAATAATAACACATACACTAATAACACGTTCACTAATAACACGTTCAATAATAACACGTACAATATAACACAATAACAACACGTACAATATAACACAATAACAACACGTACAATAACACGTACAATATAACACAATATAACACGTACAATAATAACACATACACTAATAACACGTACAATATAACACGTAACAACACGTACAATAACACGTACAATATAACACAATAACAACACGTACAATAACACGTACAATATAACACGTACAATATAACACAATATAACACGTACAATAATAACACGTACAATATAACACGTTCAATAATAACACGTTCAATAATAACACAATAACAACACGTACACTAATAACACATACAATATAACACATACAATAATAACACATACAATAACAACACAATAACAACACGTACAATATAACACGTACAATATAACACGTACAATAACAACACGTACAATATAACACGTACAATAATAACACAATAACAACACGTACAATATAACACGTTCAATAATAACACAATAACAACACGTACAATATAACACGTACAATATAACACGTTCAATAATAACACATACAATATAACACAATAACAACACGTACAATATAACACGTACAATATAACACAATAACAACACATACAATATAACACGTTCAATAATAACATACAATATAACACGTACAATATAACACATACAATATAACACGTACAATATAACACGTACAATATAACACATTAACAACACGTACAATAATAACACAATAACAACACGTACACTATAACACGTACACTATAACACGTACAATAATAACATACAATAATAACACGTACAATAATAACACAATAACAACACGTACAATATAACACATACAATATAACACGTACAATATAACACATACAATAATAACACGTACAATATAACACGTTCAATAATAACACAATAATAACACGTACAATAATAACACGTACAATATAACACGTACAATAATAACACGTACAATAATAACACATACAATATAACACGTACAATAATAACACATACAATATAACACGTACAATATAACACATACAATAATAACACAATAACAACACATACAATATAACACGTTCAATAATAACACGTACAATATAACACGTTCAATAATAACACGTACAATATAACACGTACAATATAACACGTACAATATAACACGTTCAATAATAACACGTACAATATAACACATACAATAATAACACGTACAATATAACACGTACAATAACAACACAATAACAACACGTACAATATAACACGTTCAATATAACACGTACAATAATAACACGTACAATAACAACACAATAACAACACGTTCACTAATAACACGTACAATATAACACGTACAATAACAACACAATATAACACATACAGTATAACACGTACAATATAACACGTACAATAATAACACATACAATATAACACGTACAATATAACACATACAATAATAACACAATAACAACACATACAATATAACACGTTCAATAATAACACGTACAATATAACACGTTCAATAATAACACGTACAATATAACACGTACAATATAACACGTACAATATAACACGTTCAATAATAACACGTACAATATAACACATACAATAATAACACGTACAATATAACACGTACAATAACAACACAATAACAACACGTACAATATAACACGTTCAATATAACACATACAATAATAACACGTACAATAACAACACAATAACAACACGTTCACTAATAACACGTACAATATAACACGTACAATAACAACACAATATAACACATACAATATAACACGTACAATATAACACGTACAATATAACACATACAATAACAACACGTACACTATAACACGTTCAATAATAACACGTACAATAATAACACATAAATAACAACACGTACAATAATAACACGTTCAATAATAACACATACAATATAACACGTACACTATAACACGTACAATAATAACACATACAATATAACACGTACAATATACCACATACAATAATAACACAATAACAACACGTACAATATAACACGTTCAATAATAACACGTACAATAATAACACGTACAATAACAACACATACAATATAACACGTTCAATAATAACACGTACAATATAACACATACAATAATAACACATACAATATAACACGTTCAATAATAACACGTACAATAATAACACGTACAATATAACACAATAACAACACGTACAATA
Organism: Petromyzon marinus; assembly: GCF_048934315.1. Taxonomy (NCBI): domain Eukaryota; kingdom Metazoa; phylum Chordata; class Hyperoartia; order Petromyzontiformes; family Petromyzontidae; genus Petromyzon; species Petromyzon marinus. Next base: position 3,906,844 of record NC_133741.1, on the reverse strand, counting down.
TAACACGTACAATATAACACGTACAATATAACACATACAATAACAACACGTACACTATAACACGTTCAATAATAACACGTACAATAATAACACATAAATAACAACACGTACAATAATAACACGTTCAATAATAACACATACAATATAACACGTACACTATAACACGTACAATAATAACACATACAATAACAACACGTACAATATAACACGTACAATAATAACACAATAACAACACGTACAATATAACACGTTCAATATAACACAATAACAACACGTACAATATAACACGTACAATAATAACACGTTCAATAATAACACGTTCAATAATAACACGTTCAATAATAACACAATAACAACACGTACAATATAACACGTTCAATAATAACACGTACAATAATAACACGTACAATAATAACACAATAACAACACGTTCACTAATAACACATACAATAACAACACAATAACAACACGTACAATATAACACGTTCAATATAACACAATAACAACACGTACAATATAACACGTTCAATATAACACAATAACAACACGTACAATATAACACGTACAATAATAACACGTTCAATAATAACACGTTCAATAATAACACGTTCAATAATAACACAATAACAACACGTACAATATAACACGTTCAATAATAACACGTACAATAATAACACGTACAATAATAACACGTACAATAATAACACAATAACAACACGTTCACTAATAACACGTACAATAACAACACAATAACAACACGTACAATATAACACAATAACAACACGTACAATATAACACGTTCAATAATAACACGTACAATAATAACACGTTCAATATAACACGTACAATATAACACGTACAATATAACACATTAACAACACGTACAATAATAACACAATAACAACACGTACACTATAACACGTACAATAATAACATACAATAATAACACGTACAATAATAACACAATAACAACACGTACAATATAACACATACAATATAACACGTACAATATAACACATACAATAATAACACGTACAATATAACACGTTCAATAATAACACAATAATAACACGTACAATAATAACACGTACAATATAACACGTACAATAATAACACGTACAATAATAACATATACAATATAACACGTTCAATATAACACGTACAATATAACACGTACACTATAACACGTACAATAATAACACAATAACAACACATACAATATAACACGTTCAATATAACACGTACAATATAACACATACAATAATAACACAATAACAACACATACAATATAACACGTTCAATAATAACACGTTCAATAATAACACGTACAATATAACACGTACAATATAACACGTACAATATAACACGTTCAATAATAACACAATAATAACACGTACAATAATAACACGTACAATATAACACGTACAATAATAACACGTACAATAATAACATATACAATATAACACGTTCAATATAACACGTACAATATAACACGTACACTATAACACGTACAATAATAACACAATAACAACACATACAATATAACACGTTCAATATAACACGTACAATATAACACATACAATAATAACACAATAACAACACATACAATATAACACGTTCAATAATAACACGTTCAATAATAACACGTACAATATAACACGTACAATATAACACGTACAATATAACACGTTCAATAATAACACGTACAATATAACACATACAATAATAACACGTACAATATAACACGTACAATAACAACACAATAACAACACGTACAATATAACACGTACAATATAACACGTACAATAATAACACGTACAATAACAACACATACAATATAACACGTTCAATATAACACATACAATAATAACACGTACAATAACAACACAATAACAACACGTACAATATAACACGTTCAATAATAACACGTACAATATAACACATACAATAATAACACATACAATATAACACGTTCAATAATAACACGTACAATAATAACACGTACAATATAACACAATAACAACACGTACAATATAACACGTACAATATAACACATACAATAACAACACGTACACTATAACACGTTCAATAATAACACGTACAATAATAACACATAAATAACAACACGTACACTATAACACGTTCAATAATAACACATACAATATAACACGTACACTATAACACGTACAATAATAACACATACAATAACAACACGTACAATATAACACGTACAATAATAACACAATAACAACACGTACAATATAACACGTTCAATATAACACAATAACAACACGTACAATATAACACAATATAACACGTACAATATAACACGTACAATAATAACACGTTCAATAATAACACAATAACAACACGTACAATATAACACGTTCAATAATAACACGTACAATAATAACACGTACAATAATAACACAATAACAACACGTTCACTAATTACACATACAATAACAACACAATAACAACACGTACAATATAACACGTTCAATATAACACAATAACAACACGTACAATATAACACGTTCAATATAACACAATAACAACACGTACAATATAACACGTACAATAATAACACGTTCAATAATAACACGTTCAATAATAACACGTTCAATAATAACACAATAACAACACGTACAATATAACACGTTCAATAATAACACGTACAATAATAACGTACAATAATAACACAATAACAACACGTTCACTAATAACACGTACAATAACAACACAATAACAACACGTACAATATAACACAATAACAACACGTACAATATAACACGTACAATATAACACGTACAATAATAACACGTACAATATAACACATACAATATAACACGTACAATATAACACGTACAATAATAACACGTACAATATAACACAATATAACACGTACAATATAACACATACAATATAACACGTACAATATAACATACAATATAACACGTACAATAATAACACGTACAATATAACACATACAATATAACACGTACAATATAACACGTACAATATAACACGTTCAATAATAACACGTTCAATAATAACACAATAACAACACGTACAATATAACACGTACAATATAACACATACAATAATAACACATACAATATAACACGTTCAATAATAACACATACAATAATAACACATACACTATAACACGTACAATATAACACGTACAATATAACACATACAATAATAACACGTACAATATAACACGTTCAATAATAACACGTACAATAACAACACATACAATAATAACACATACAATAATAACACATACAATAATAACACGTACAATAATAACACGTACAATAACAACACATACAAAAATAACACGTACAATAACAACACATACATTAACAATACGTACAATAATAACACGTACAATAACAACGTGTAAAATAATAACATGTAAAATAACAACACGTAAAATAATAACATGTAAAATAATAACATGTAAAATAATAACGTGTAAAATAATAAGGTGTAAAATAATAACGTGTAAAATAATAACATGTAAAATAATAACGTGTAAAATAATAACGTGTAAAATAATAACATGTAAAATAATAACATGTAAAATAATAACATGTTAAATAATAACATGTAAAATAATAACGTGTAAAATAATAACGTGTAAAATAATAACGTGTAAAATAATAACGTGTAAAATAATAACGTGTAAAATAATAACGTGTAAAATAATAACGTGTAAAATAATAACGTGTAAAATAATAACGTGTAAAATAATAACGTGTAAAATAATAACGTGTAAAATAATAACGTGTAAAATAATAACGTGTAAAATAATAATGTGTAAAATAATAACATGTAAAATAATAACGTGTAAAATAATAACGTGTAAAATAATAACATGTAAAATAATAACATGTAAAATAATAACATGTAAAATAATAACGTGTAAAATAATAACGTGTAAAATAATAACGTGTAAAATAATAACGTGTAAAATAATAACGTGTAAAATAATAACGTGTAAAATAATAACGTGTAAAATAATAACGTGTAAAATAATAACGTGTAAAATAATAACGTGTAAAATAATAACGTGTAAAATAATAACGTGTAAAATAATAACGTGTAAAATAATAACGTGTAAAATCATAACGTGTAAAATAATAACGTGTAAAATAATAACGTGTAAAATAACAACGTGTAAAATAATAACGTGTAAAATAATAACGTGTAAAATAATAACGTGTAAAATAACAACGTGTAAAATAATAACGTGTAAAATAATAACGTGTAAAATAATAACGTGTAAAATAATAACGTGTAAAATAATAACGTGTAAAATAATAACGTGTCAAATAATAACGTGTAAAATAATAACGTGTAAAATAATAACATGTAAAATAATAACATGTAAAATAATAACGTGTAAAATAATAACGTGTAAAATAATAACGTGTAAAATAATAACGTGTAAAATAATAACGTGTAAAATAACAACATGTAAAATAATAACGTGTAAAATAATAACATGTAAAATAATAACATGTAAAATAATAACGTGTAAAATAATAACGTGTAAAATAATAACGTGTAAAATAATAACATGTAAAATAATAACATGTAAAATAATAACGTGTAAAATAATAACATGTAAAATAATAACATGTAAAATAATAACATGTAAAATAATCTATAATGTAGACTGTAGCCTGGTTATTAACCTGAGTGTACTGACAGTCTATAATGTAGACTGTAGTAATGGTTATTGAACTGAGTGTACTGACAGTCTATAATGTAGACTGTAGCCTGGTTCTTAGTCGGAGTGAGTGTACTGACAGTCTATAATGTAGACTGTAGCCTGGTTATTAAGTATGGTGAGTGTACTGACAGTCTATAATGTAGACTGTAGCCTGGTTATTAACCTGAGTGAGTGTACTGACAGTCTATAATGTAGACTGTAGCCTGGTTAAGCTGGGTGTGTGTACTGACAGTCTATAATGTAGACTGTAGCCTGGTTATTAAGCTTGGTAAGTGTACTGACAGTCTATAATGTAGACTGTAGCCTGGTTATTAAGCTGAGTGAGTGTACTGACAGTCTATAATGTAGACTGTAGCCTGGTTATTAAGCTTTGTAAGTGTACTGACAGTCTATAATGTAGACTGTAGCCTGGTTATTAACCTGAGTGTACTGACAGTCTATAATGTAGACTGTAGCCTGGTTATTAAGCTGGGTGAGTGTACTGACAGTCTATAATGTAGACTGTAGCCTGGTTATTAAGCTGAGTGAGTGTACTGACAGTCTATAATGTAGACTGTAGCCTGGTTATTAAGCTGAGTGAGTGTACTGGCAGTCTATAATGTAGACTGTAGCCTGGTTATTAATCTAAGTGAGTGTACTGACAGTCTATAATGTAGACTGTAGCCTGGTTATTAACCTGAGTGTACTGACAGTCTATAATGTAGACTGTAGTAATGGTTATTAAGCTGAGTGAGTGGACTGACAGTCTATAATGTAGACTGTAGCCTGGTTATTAAGCTGAGTGAGTGTACTGACAGTCTATAATGTAGACTGTAGCCTGGTTATTAAACTGAGTGAGTGTACTGACAGTCTATAATGTAGACTGTAGCCTGGTTATTAAGCTGAGTGAGTGTACTGACAGTCTATAATGTAGACTGTAGCCTGGTTATTAAGCTGAGTGAGTGTACTGACAGTCTATAATGTAGACTGTAGCCTGGTTATTAAACTGAGTGAGTGTACTGACAGTCTATAATGTAGACTGTAGCCTGGTTATTAACCTGAGTGTACTGACAGTCTATAATGTAGACTGTAGTAATGGTTATTAAGCTGAGTGTACTGACAGTCTATAATGTAGACTGTAGCCTGGTTACTAAACTGAGTGTACTGGCAGGCTATAATGTAGACTGTAGCCTGGTTATTAAGTATGGTGAGTGTACTGACAGTCTATAATGTAGACTGTAGCTTGGTTCTTTAAGCTTGGTAAGCGTATTCGCAGTCTATAATGTAGACTGTAGCCTGGTTATTAAATTTAGTGAGTGTACTGGCAGGCTATAATGTAGACTGTAGCCTGGTTATTAACCTGAGTGTACTGACAGTCTATAATGTAGACTGTAGCCTGGTTATTAAGCTGAGTGAGTGTACTGACAGTCTATAATGTAGACTGTAACCTGGTTATTAACCTGAGTGTACTGACAGTCTATAATGTAGACTGTAGCCTGGTTATTAACCTGAGTGTACTGACAGTCTATAATGTAGACTGTAGCCTGGTTATTAAACTGAGTGTACTGACAGTCTATAATGTAGACTGTAGCCTGGTTATTAAGCTGAGTGTACTGACAGTCTATAATGTAGACTGTAGCCTGGTTATTAAGCTGGGTGTACTGACAGTCTATAATGTAGACTGTAGTAATGGTTATTAAGTATGGTGAGTGTACTGACAGTCTATAATGTAGACTGTAGCCTGGTTATTAAACTGAGTGTACTGGCAGGCTATAATGTAGACTGTAGCCTTGTTATTAAGCTGGGTGAGTGTACTGACAGTCTATAATGTAGACTGTAGCCTGGTTATTAAGTATGGTGAGTGTACTGACAGTCTATAATGTAGACTGTAGCCTGGTTCTTTAAGCTTGGTAAGCGTATTCGCAGTCTATAATGTAGACTGTAGCCTGGTTATTAACCTGAGTGTACTGACAGTCTATAATGTAGACTGTAGCCCGGTTATTAAGCTGAGTGAGTGTTCTGACAGTCTATAATGTAGACTGTAGCCTGGTTATTAAACTGAGTGTACTGACAGTCTATAATGTAAACTGTAGCCTGGTTATTAAGCTGAGTGTACTGACAGTCTATAATGTAGACTGTAGCCTGGTTATTAAGCTGAGTGTACTGACAGTCTATAATGTAGACTGTAGCCTGGTTATTAAACTGAGTGTACTGACAGTCTATAATGTAGACTGTAGCCTGGTTATTAAGCTGGGTGTACTGACAGTCTATAATGTAGACTGTAGCCTGGTTATTAAGCTGAGTGAGTGTACTGACAGTCTATAATGTAGACTGTAGCCTGGTTATTAAGCTGAGTGTACTGACAGTCTATAATGTAGACTGTAGCCTGGTTATTAAGCTGAGTGAGTGTACTGACAGTCTATAATGTAGACTGTAGCCTGGTTATTAATCTGAGTGTACTGACAGTCTATAATGTATACTGTAGCTTGGTTCTTTAAGCTTGGTAAGCGTATTCGCAGTCTATAATGTAGACTGTAGCCTGGTTATTAAATTTAGTGAGTGTACTGGCAGGCTATAATGTAGACTGTAGCCTGGTTATTAACCTGAGTGTACTGACAGTCTATAATGTAGACTGTAGCCTGGTTATTTAACTGGGTGTACTGGCAGGCTATAATGTAGCCTCATTCTTGGTTCTTTCTGTAACTTAAATATAATGAGGTGAAGTTTAAAACAAATAAACCACGCACGTTTTGATCGCAGCGCTAGAGGTCGTCAGCAGGTAAAAGGGGGGTGGGAGGATCAGCCTCTAAAGGCGAAGTGTTGATAAAGGCTTAGAGGAGCTCAAGTGCGTCAACAGCATGGGGCTGATGTTCACGTGGCAGATCGCAGCGCCAAGGTCAGTGGTTCTCATCTTGATTTGAAGCTAAAGTGGCTGCAGGAAATCCATACTCTCTGGCGCTTTCAGGGAGAGTGGTCACGCAGTGAGGCGAATATACACAGGGTGTTTAAAAACGACGGACCCCCCAATTTCCAAGCGGTGCGTTTCGCGATGGCAACGTGTTGCAGTTACACGAAAAGCTGCAAACGCTTTGACGATGTTAAATTTTGATTGAAAGCTTTCGTGAATGCAGGGATTCGAATTGTTGGTTCTTTCGGTCAAGTCACCACCACGTGTAGTGTATATATACACTACTACACTATACACTACTACACTATACACTACTACACTATACACTACTATACACTACTACACTATACACTACTATACACTACTACACTATACACTACTATACACTACTACACTATACACTACTATACACTACTACACTATACACTACTACACTATACACTACACTATACACTACACTATACACTACACTATACACTACTACACTACTATACACTACTACACTATACACTACTATACACTACTACACTATACACTACACTATACACTACTATACACTACTACACTATACACTACACTATACACTACTACACTACACTATACACTACTACTGGGTGTCTCTGTGGGTCTGGGTAGCCTCTTGCTGTGCCTCCCCTCCGCCCCTCAGGGGACGATGTTCACGAGGAGGAGAAAAGTCTTTGAGATACACTACACTATACACTACTACACTATACACTACACTATACACTACACTATACACTACACTATACACTACACTATACACTACACTATACACTACACTATACACTACACTATACACTACACTATACACTACACTATACACTACACTATACACTACACTATACACTACACTATACACTACACTATACACTACACTATACACTACACTATACACTACACTATACACTACTACACTATACACTACACTATACACTACACTGTACACTACTACACTATACACTACACTATACACTACTACACTATACACTACACTATACACTACACTATACACTACACTATACACTACTACACTATACACTACACTATACACTACTACACTATACACTACACTATACACTACTACACTATACACTACACTATACACTACTACACTATACACTACACTATACACTACTACACTATACACTACACTATACACTACACTATACACTACTACACTATACACTACTACACTATACACTACACTATACACTACACTATACACTACACTATACACTACTACACTATACACTACACTATACACTACTACACTATACACTACACTATACACTACTACACTACACTATACACTACTACACTATACACTATACACCACTATACACTACTACACTATACACTACACTATACACTACTACACTATACACTACACTATACACTACTACACTATACACTACTACACTATACACTACACTATACACTACTACACTATACACTACACTATACACTACTACACTACACTATACACTACTACTGGGTGTCTCTGTGGGTCTGGGTAGCCTCTTGCTGTGCCTCCCCTTCAGGGGAAGATGTTCACGAGGAGGAGAAAAGTCTTTGAGATACACTACACTATACACTACACTATACACTACACTATTCACTACACTACTACACTATACACTACTATACACTATACACTACACTACTACACTATACACTACTACACTATACACTACTACACTATACACTACTACACTATACACTACTACACTATACACTACTACACTATACACTACTACACTATACACTACTACACTATACACTACTACACTACTACACTATACACTACACTATACACTACTACTGAGTCGCCTCTTGCTGTGCCTCCCCTTCAGGGGAAGATGTTCGCGAGGAGGAGACAAGTCTTTGAGATACACTACACTATACACTACACTACTATACACTACTACACTATACACTACACTATACACTACACTATACACTACACTATACACTACACTATACACTACACTATACACTACACTATACACTACTACTACACTATACACTACTACTGAGTAGCCTCTTGCTGTGCCTCGCCTCCCCTTCAGGGGAAGATGTTCGCGAGGAGGAGACAAGTCTTTGAGATACACTACACTATACACTACACTATACACTACTACACTATACACTACACTATACACTACTACTGGGTGTCTCTGTGGGTCTGGGGAGCCTCTTGCTGTGCCTCCCCCTCAGGGGAAGATGTTCACGAGGAGGAGACAAGTCTTTGAGATACACTACACTATACACTACTACACTACACTATACACTACTACTGAGTCGCCTCTTGCTGTGCCTCCCCTCCTCCCCTTCAGGGGAAGATGTTCACGAGGAGGAGACA
>NC_133741.1:3869327-3891827 GCF_048934315.1 Petromyzon marinus | reverse complement strand
CACCGTGAGCGCCCAAGGTCTCCGCTTGTGCCCGGTGACGACGACCACCACCACCGCCACCACCGCCTCAGCCACAACCACCGGCACCACCCAACAACAACCGCCCTCCCATCTCTACCAGGTAACCCAACTCAGGCGATTGGCTCTGATGATGCTGCTGATGCTGCTGCTGCTGCTGCATTCCCGGACCCCGACTCTGGGACGTTGATGGCCTCAGAACTTTCTGAGGTAGGAAAAAAAGCTCTCCCGTACGTTCAGTGACAGCTGTCCAGACCCAGAGTCGTAAGTTCAGTGGATGGCGGTGGTGGCATCTACATCTGCAGAACGTGAAGAACCAGTGGCATCTACATCTACAGAACGTGAAGAACCAGTGGCATCTACATCTACAGAATGTGAAGAACCAGTGGCATCTACAGAATGTGAAGAATCAGTGGCATCTACAGAACGTGAAGAACCAGTGGCATCTACAGAATGTGAAGAACCAGTGGCATCTGCATCTGCAGAACGTGAAGAACCAGTGGCATCTACAGAATGTGAAGAACCAGTGTCATCTGCATCTGCAGAACGTGAAGAACCAGTGGCATCTACAGAACGTGGAGAACCAGTGGCATCTACATCTACAGAATGTGAAGAACCAGTGGCATCTACATCTACAGAACGTGAAGAACCAGTGGCATCTACTTCTACAGAATGTGAAGAACCAGTGTTATCTACAGAACGTGAAGAACCAGTGGCGTCTACATCTACAGAACGTGAAGAACCAGTGGCATCTACATCTGCAGAATGTGAAGAACCAGTGGCATCTACAGAATGTGAAGAACCAGTGGCATCTACATCTACAGAATGTGAAGAACCAGTGGCATCTACATCTGCAGAACGTGAAGAACCAGTGGCGTCTACATCTACAGAACGTGAAGAACCAGTGGCATCTACATCTACAGAATGTGAAGAACCAGTGGCATCTACATCTACAGAATATGAAGAACCAGTGGCATCTACATCTACAGAACATGAAGAACCAGTGGCATCTACATCTACAGAACGTGAAGAACCAGTGGCGTCTACATCTACAGAACGTGAAGAACCAGTGGCATCTACATCTATAGAACGTGAAGAACCAGTGGCATCTACATCTGCAGAACGTGAAGAACCAGTGGCGTCTATATCTGCAGAACGTGAAGAACCAGTGGCATCTACATCTACAGAACGTGAAGAACCAGTGGCATCTACAGAATGTGAAGAACCAGCGGCATCTACATCTACAGAATGTGAAGAACCAGTGGCATCTACATCTACAGAACGTGAAGAACCAGTGGCATCCACATCTACAGAATGTGAAGAACCAGTGGCATCTGCAGAACGTGAAGAACCAGTGGCATCTATTTTTACAGAATGTGAAGAACCAATGGCATCTACAGAATGTGAAGAACCAGTGGCATCTACATCTACAGAACGTGAAGAACCAGTGGCATCTACATCTATAGAACGTGAAGAACCAGTGGCATCTACATCTGCAGAACGTGAAGAACCAGTGGCATCTACATCTGCAGAACGTGAAGAACCAGTGGCGTCTATATCTGCAGAACGTGAAGAACCAGTGGCATCTACATCTACAAAACGTGAAGAACCAGTGGCATCTACATCTACAGAACGTGAAGAACCAGTGGCATCTACATCTACAGAACGTGAAGAACCAGTGGCATCTACATCTACAGAACGTGAAGAACCAGTGGCATCTACAGAATGTGAAGAACCAGCGGCATCTACATCTACAGAATGTGAAGAACCAGTGGCATCTACATCTGCAGAACGTGAAGAACCAGTGGCATCTACATCTACAGAACGTGAAGAACCAGTGGCATCTACTTCTACAGAATGTGAAGAACCAATGGCATCTACAGAATGTGAAGAACCAGTGGCATCTACATCTACAGAATGTGAAGAACCAGTGGAATCTACATCTACAGAACGTGAATAACCAGTGGCATCTACATCTACAGAACGTGAAGAACCAGTGGCATCTACAGAATGTGAAGAACCAGTGGCATCTACATCTACAAAACGTGAAGAACCAGTGGCATCTACAGAATGTGAAGAACCAGCGGCATCTACATCTACAGAATGTGAAGAACCAGTGGCATCTACATCTGCAGAACGTGAAGAACCAGTGGCATCTACATCTACAGAACGTGAAGAACCAGTGGCATCTACTTCTACAGAATGTGAAGAACCAATGGCATCTACAGAATGTGAAGAACCAGTGGCATCTACATCTACAGAATGTGAAGAACCAGTGGCATCTACATCTACAGAACGTGAAGAACCAGTGGCATCTACATCTACAGAACGTGAAGAACCAGTGGCATCTATATCTGCAGAATGTGAAGAACCAGTGGCATCTACTTCTACAGAATGTGAAGAACCAGTGGCATCTACAGAATGTGAAGAACCAGTGGCATCTACATCTACAGAATGTGAAGAACCAGTGGCATCTACATCTACAGAACATGAAGAACCAGTGGCATCTACAGAACGTGAAGAACCAGTGGCATCTACAGTACGTGAAGAACCAGTGGCATCTACTTCTACAGAATGTGAAGAACCAATGGCATCTACAGAATGTGAAGAACCAGTGGCATCTACATCTACAGAACGTGAAGAACCAGTGGCATCTACATCTACAGAACGTGAAGAGCCAGTGGCATCTACAGAACGTGAAGAACCAGTGGCATCTACAGAATGTGAAGAACCAGCGGCATCTACATCTACAGAATGTGAAGAACCAGTGGCATCTACATCTGCAGAACGTGAAGAACCAGTGGCATCTACATCTACAGAACGTGAAGAACCAGTGGCATCTACTTCTACAGAATGTGAAGAACCAATGGCATCTACAGAATGTGAAGAACCAGTGGCATCTACATCTACAGAATGTGAAGAACCAGTGGCATCTACATCTACAGAACGTGAAGAACCAGTGGCATCTACATCTACAGAACGTGAAGAACCAGTGGCATCTACTTCTACAGAATGTGAAGAACCAGTGGCATCTACAGAATGTGAAGAACCAGTGGCATCTACATCTACAGAATGTGAAGAACCAGTGGCATCTACATCTACAGAACATGAAGAACCAGTGGCATCTACATCTACAGAACGTGAAGAACCAGTGGCATCTACAGAATGTGAAGAACCAGTGGCATCTACATCTACAGAACGTGAAGAACCAGTGGCATCTACATCTACAGAATGTGAAGAACCAGTGGCATCTACATCTACAGAATGTGAAGAACCAGTGGCATCTACAGAATGTGAAGAACCAGTGGCATCTACATCTACAGAATGTGAAGAACCAGTGGCATCTACAGAATGTGAAGAACCAGTGGCATCTACATCTACAGAACGTGAAGAACCAGTGGCATCTATATCTGCAGAATGTGAAGAACCAGTGGCATCTACTTCTACAGAATGTGAAGAACCAGTGGCATCTACAGAATGTGAAGAACCAGTGGCATCTACATCTACAGAATGTGAAGAACCAGTGGCATCTACATCTACAGAACATGAAGAACCAGTGGCATCTACAGAACGTGAAGAACCAGTGGCATCTACAGTACGTGAAGAACCAGTGGCATCTACTTCTACAGAATGTGAAGAACCAATGGCATCTACAGAATGTGAAGAACCAGTGGCATCTACATCTACAGAACGTGAAGAACCAGTGGCATCTACATCTACAGAACGTGAAGAGCCAGTGGCATCTACAGAACGTGAAGAACCAGTGGCATCTACAGAATGTGAAGAACCAGCAGCATCTACATCTACAGAATGTGAAGAACCAGTGGCATCTACATCTGCAGAACGTGAAGAACCAGTGGCATCTACATCTACAGAACGTGAAGAACCAGTGGCATCTACTTCTACAGAATGTGAAGAACCAATGGCATCTACAGAATGTGAAGAACCAGTGGCATCTACATCTACAGAATGTGAAGAACCAGTGGCATCTACATCTACAGAACGTGAAGAACCAGTGGCATCTACATCTACAGAACGTGAAGAACCAGTGGCATCTACTTCTACAGAATGTGAAGAACCAGTGGCATCTACAGAATGTGAAGAACCAGTGGCATCTACATCTACAGAATGTGAAGAACCAGTGGCATCTACATCTACAGAACATGAAGAACCAGTGGCATCTACATCTACAGAACGTGAAGAACCAGTGGCATCTACAGAATGTGAAGAACCAGTGGCATCTACATCTACAGAACGTGAAGAACCAGTGGCATCTACATCTACAGAATGTGAAGAACCAGTGGCATCTACATCTACAGAATGTGAAGAACCAGTGGCATCTACAGAATGTGAAGAACCAGTGGCATCTACATCTACAGAATGTGAAGAACCAGTGGCATCTACAGAATGTGAAGAACCAGTGGCATCTACATCTACAGAATGTGAAGAACCAGTGGCATCTACAGAATGTGAAGAACCAGTGGCATCTACATCTACAGAATGTGAAGAACCAGTGGCATCTACAGAATGTGAAGAACCAGTGGCATCTACATCTACAGAATGTGAAGAACCAGTGGCATCTACATCTACACAATGTGAAGAACCAGTGGCATCTACAGAATGTGAAGAACCAGTGGCATCTACATCTACAGAACGTGAAGAACCAGTGGCATCTACATCTACAGAATGTGAAGAACCAGTGGCATCTACAGAACGTGAAGAACCAGTGGCATCTACAGAATGTGAAGAACCAGTGGCATCTACATCTACAGAATGTGAAGAACCAGTGGCATCTACAGAACGTGAAGAACCAGTGGCGTCTACATCTACAGAATGTGAAGAACCAGTGGCATCTACATCTACAGAGCGTGAAGAACCAGTGGCATCTACATCTACAGAACGTGAAGAACCAGTGGCATCTACATCTGCAGAATGTGAAGAACCAGTGGCATCTACGTATACAGAATCTGAAGAACCAGTGGCATCTACATCTACAGATCGTGAAGAACCAGTGGCATCTACATCTACAGAACGTGAAGAACCAGTGGCATCTACATCTACAGAACGTGAAGAACCAGTGGCATCTACATCTACAGAACGTGAAGAACCAGTGGCATCTACATCTACAGAATGTGAAGAACCAGTGGCATCTACATCTACAGAACGTGAAGAACCAGTGGCATCTACATCTACAGAACGTGAAGAACCAGTGGCATCTACATCTACAGAACGTGAAGAACCAGTGGCATCTACATCTACAGAATGTGAAGAACCAGTGGCATCTACATCTACAGAACGTGAAGAACCAGTGGCATCTACATCTACAGAATGTGAAGAACCAGTGGCATCTACATCTACAGAACGTGAAGAACCAGTGGCATCTACATCTACAGAACGTGAAGAACCAGTGGCATCTACATCTACAGAACGTGAAGAACCAGTGGCATCTACATCTACAGAATGTGAAGAACCAGTGGCATCTACATCTACAGAACGTGAAGAACCAGTGGCATCTACATCTACAGAATGTGAAGAACCAGTGGCATCTACATCTACAGAACGTGAAGAACCAGTGGCATCTACATCTACAGAACGTGAAGAACCAGTGGCATCTACATCTACAGAACGTGAAGAACCAGTGGCATCTACATCTACAGAATGTGAAGAACCAGTGGCATCTACATCTACAGAACGTGAAGAACCAGTGGCATCTACATCTACAGAATGTGAAGAACCAGTGGCATCTACATCTACAGAACGTGAAGAACCAGTGGCATCTACATCTACAGAACGTGAAGAACCAGTGGCATCTACATCTACAGAACGTGAAGAACCAGTGGCATCTACATCTACAGAATGTGAAGAACCAGTGGCATCTACATCTACAGAACGTGAAGAACCAGTGGCATCTACATCTACAGAACGTGGAGAACCAGTGGCATCTACAGAATGTGGAGAACCAGTGGAATCTACATCTACAGAATGTGAAGAACCAGTGGCATCTACATCTACAGAATGTGAAGAACCAGTGGCATCTACATCTACAGAATGTGGAGAACCAGTGGCATCTACATCTACAGAACGTGAAGAACCAGTGGCATCTACATCTACAGAACGTGAAGAACCAGTGGCATCTACATCTACAGAATGTGAAGAACCAGTGGCATCTACAGAATGTGAAGAACCAGTGGCATCTACATCTACAGAATGTGAAGAACCAGTGGCATCTACAGAATGTGAAGAACCAGTGGCATCTACATCTACAGAATGTGGAGAACCAGTGGCATCTACAGAATGTGAAGAACCAGTGGCATCTACATCTACAGAATGTGGAGAACCAGTGGCATCCACAGACCCAGTCTACGAGTCTCTGGGCTGTTCACCGCTGTTGGCTCGGCATTAATAATTTTTCAGCCTTGCACAAGCGGCGGCGGCGGCCCATCGGGATCTCTTGCATTGAGTTCGCTTTGACAAATCTAAGTTGACGACTCTGGTGGTGGTGGTGGTGGTGATGGCGGTGGTGGTGGGGCCTGTGGTGGTGGCTGTGGTGGTGGTGGTGATGGCGGTGGTGGTGGGGCCTGTGGTGGTGGCTGTGGTGGTGGTGATGGCGGTGGCTGTGGTGGTGATGGCGGTGGTGGCAGCAGTAGTGATGGCTGCGGTGCTTGTGGTGGTAATGGTGACGGTGACGGTGGTGGTGACGGTGGTGGTGACGGTGGTGGTGACGGTGACGGTGACCGTGACGGTGACGGTGGTGGTGACGGTGACGGTGGTGGTGACGGTGACGGTGACCGTGACGGTGGTGGTGACGGTGATGGTGACTGTGACGGTGACCGTGACGGTGACGGTGACGGTGGTGGTGACGGTGACGGTGACCGTGACTGTGACGTTGGCGGTGACGTTGTTGGGGACGTTGTTGGTGACGTTGTTGGTGACGTTGTTGGTGACGGTGACGTTGTTGGTGACGTTGTTGGTGACGGTGACGTTGTTGGTGACGTTGTTGGTGACGTTGTTGGTGACGTTGTCGGTGACGTTGTCGGTGACGTTGTTGGTGACGTTGTTGGTGACGGTGACGTTGTTGGTGACGTTGTTGGTGACGTTGTTGGTGACGGTGACGTTGTTGGTGACGTTGTTGGTGACGGTGACGTTGTTGGTGACGTTGTTGGTGACGTTGTTGGTGACGTTGTCGGTGACGTTGTCGGTGACGTTGTTGGTGACGTTGTTGGTGACGTTGTTGGTGACGTTGTTGGTGACGTTGTTGGTGACGTTGTTGGTGACGGTGACGTTGTTGGTGACGTTGTTGGTGACGTTGTTGGTGACGTTGTTGGTGACGTTGTTGGTGACGTTGTTGGTGACGGTGACGTTGTTGGTGACGTTGTTGGTGACGTTGTTGGTGATGTTGACGGTGACGTTGTTGGTGACGTTGTTGGTGACGTTGTTGGTGACGTTGTTGGTGACGTTGTTGGTGACGGTGACGTTGTTGGTGACGTTGTTGGTGACGTTGTTGGTGACGTTGTTGGTGACGGTGACGGTGACGTTGTTGGTGACGTTGTTGGTGACGTTGTTGGTGACGTTGTTGGTGACGGTGACGTTGTTGGTGACGTTGTTGGTGACGTTGTTGGTGACGTTGTTGGTGACGTTGTCGGTGACGTTGTTGGTGACGGTGACGTTGTTGGTGACGTTGTTGGTGACGTTGTTGGTGACGTTGTTGGTGACGGTGACGTTGTTGGTGACGTTGTTGGTGACGTTGTTGGTGACGGTGACGTTGTTGGTGACGTTGTTGGTGACGTTGTTGGTGACAGTGAACGTGACGGTGACGTTGTTGGTGACGTTGTTGGTGACGGTGACGTTGTTGGTGACGTTGTTGGTGACGTTGTTGGTGACGTTGTTGGTGACGTTGTTGGTGACGTTGTTGGTGACGTTGTCGGTGACGGTGACGTTGTTGGTGACGTTGTTGGTGACGTTGTCGGTGACGTTGACGTTGTTGGTGACGTTGTTGGTGACGGTGACGTTGTTGGTGACGTTGTTGGTGACGTTGTTGGTGACAGTGAACGTGACGGTGACGTTGTTGGTGACGTTGTTGGTGACGGTGACGTTGTTGGTGACGTTGTTGGTGACGTTGTTGGTGACGTTGTTGGTGACGTTGTTGGTGACGTTGTTGGTGACGTTGTCGGTGACGGTGACGTTGTTGGTGACGTTGTTGGTGACGTTGTCGGTGACGTTGTTGGTGACGTTGTCGGTGACGTTGTTGGTGACGTTGTTGGTGACGTTGTTGGTGACGTTGTTGGTGACGTTGTTGGTGACGGTGACGTTGTCGGTGACGTTGTTGGTGATGGTGACGTTGTTGGTGACGGTGACGTTGTTGGTGACGTTGTTGGTGACGTTGTCGGTGACGTTGTTGGTGACGTTGTTGGTGACGTTGTTGGTGACGTTGTTGGTGACGTTGTTGGTGACGGTGACGTTGTCGGTGAACGTTGTCGGTGACGTTGTTGGTGACGTTGTTGGTGACGGTGACGTTGTCGGTGAACGTTGTCGGTGAACGTTGTTGGTGACGTTGTCGGTGACGGTGACGTTGTTGGTGACGTTGTTGGTGACGTTGTTGGTGATGTTGTTGGTGACGTTGTTGGTGACGTTGTTGGTGATGTTGTTGGTGACGTTGTTGGTGACGTTGTCGGTGACGTTGTTGGTGACGTTGTTGGTGACGTTGTTGGTGACGTTGTTGGTGACGTTGTCGGTGACGGTGACGTTGACGGTGACGTTGTTGGTGACGGTGACGTTGTTGGTGATGGTGACGTTGTTGGTGACGTTGTTGGTGACGGTGACGTTGTTGGTGACGTTGGTGACGTTGTTGGTGACGTTGTTGGTGACGGTGACGTTGTTGGTGACGGTGACGTTGTCGGTGACGTTGTCGGTGACGGTGAACGTTGCCGGTGACGTTGTTGGTGACGGTGACGTTGTCGGTGACGTTGTCGGTGACGGTGACGTTGTCGGTGACGTTGACGCCGTTGTCTCCCTGCAGGTGTCCCGTGTGACGTGGTGCTCCGCTCCGGACCCGGCGCGCCCGTGCCTGCTGCTCTGGGTGTACCGGCACGAGGGTCGCCACAAGGCGGTGGTGCTGCGGTGCCACGCGGCGCTGGCACGCGGCCCGGCACAGGCGCGGGCGGCTGCGGCGGCGGCTCGGCAGGCGGCTCGGGACGGCCTCGCCGAGTTCTGCCGCGGCAAGAGGCTCAGCGACGCTCGGAGCGGGAGGCAGGTGAGGAGATCAACACTCAGAGAGACACTCAGAGACACAGAGACACAGAGACACTCACCACACTCACAGAGACACTCACCACACACAGAGAGACACTCACCACACACTCACCACACTCACAGAGACACTCACCACACACACACCACACACTCACACTCACCACACACACAGAGACACTCACCACACACACAGAGACACAGAGACACAGAGAGAGACACTCACCACACACACAGAGACACAGAGACACAGAGACACTCACCACACACACAGAGACACAGAGACACAGAGAGAGACACTCACCACACACTCACCACACACTCACCACACACAGAGAGACACTCACCACACACCACACACACAGAGACACTCACCACACACTCACCACAACTCACCACACACAGAGAGAGAGAGACACTCACCACAACTCACCACACACAGAGAGAGAGAGACACTCACCACACACTCACCACACACACAGAGAGAGAGACACTCACCACACACTCACCACACACTCACCACACACACAGAGAGAGAGACACTCACCACACACTCACCACAACTCACCACACAGAGAGAGAGAGAGACACTCACCACAACTCACCACACACAGAGAGAGAGAGACACTCACCACACACTCACCACACACTCACCACACACACAGAGAGAGAGACACTCACCACACACTCACCACACACACAGAGAGAGAGACACTCACCACACACTCACCACACACTCACCACACACACAGAGAGAGAGACACTCACCACACACTCACCACAACTCACCACACACAGAGAGAGAGAGACACTCACCACAACTCACCACACACAGAGAGAGAGACACTCACCACACACTCACCACACACACAGAGAGAGACACTCACCACACACTCACCACACACAGAGAGAGACACTCACCACACACTCACCACACACTCACCACACACTCACCACACACTCACCACACACTCACCACACACACACACAGAGAGACACTCACCACACACACACACAGAGACACTCACCACACACACACACCACACACACACAGAGAGAGACACTCACCACACACACACACAGAGACACTCACCACACACACACACCACACACACACACAGAGACACTCACCACACACACACACAGAGACACTCACCACACACACACACCACACACACACACAGAGACACTCACCACACACACACACCACACACACACAGAGAGAGACACTCACCACACACACACACAGAGACACTCACCACACACACACACCACACACACACAGAGAGAGACACTCACCACACACTCACACAGAGACACTCACCACACACACACACCACACACACACAGAGAGAGACACTCACCACACACTCACCACAACTCACCACACACAGAGAGAGAGAGACACTCACCACACACTCACACACAGAGAGACACTCACCACACACTCACAGAGACACAGAGAGAGAGACTCACCACACACTCACCACAACTCACCACACACAGAGAGACACTCACCACACACACAGAGACACTCACCACACACTCACCACACACTCACCACACAGTCACCACACACAGAGAGAGAGAGACACTCACCACACACTCACCACACAGTCACCACACACAGAGAGAGAGAGACACTCACCACACACTCACCACACACTCACCACACACACAGAGAGAGAGACACTCACCACACACTCACCACACACTCACCACACACACAGAGAGAGAGACACTCACCACACACTCACCACACACTCACCACACACACAGAGAGAGAGACACTCACCACACACTCACCACACACACAGAGAGAGAGACACTCACCACACACTCACCACACACTCACCACACACACAGAGAGAGAGACACTCACCACACACTCACCACACACTCACCACACACACAGAGAGAGAGACACTCACCACACACTCACCACACACTCACCACACACACAGAGAGAGAGACACTCACCACACACTCACCACACACTCACCACACACACAGAGAGAGAGACACTCACCACACACTCACCACAACTCACCACACAGAGAGAGAGAGAGACACTCACCACACACTCACCACACACTCACCACACACAGAGAGAGAGAGACACTCACCACACACTCACCACACACACACTCACCACACACTCACCGCACACACACAGAGACACAGAGACACTCACCACACACTCACCACACACACACTCACCACACACTCACCACACACACACAGAGACACAGAGACACTCACCACACACTCACCACACATACACTCACCACACACTCACCACACACACACAGAGACACAGAGACACTCACCACACACTCACCACACACACACTCACCACACACTCACCACACACACACAGAGACACAGAGACACTCACCACACACTCACCACACACTCACCACACACACAGAGACACAGAGACACTCACCACACAGTCACCACACACACACACACACAGAGAGACACTCACCACACACTCACCACACACACAGAGAGAGACACTCACCACACACTCACCACACACACAGAGACACAGAGACACTCACCACACACTCACCACACACACAGAGAGAGACACTCACCACACACTCACCACACACACAGAGACACTCAGAGAGAGACTCACCACACTCACCACAACTCACCACACACACACCACACACACACACAGAGACACTCACCACACAGTCACCACACACAGAGACACTCACCACACACACACACACAGAGACACTCACCACACACACACACAGAGACACTCACCACACACACACACACAGACACTCACCACACACACAGAGACACTCACCACACACTCACCACACACACACACAGAGACTCACCACACACACACACAGACACTCACCACACACAGAGAGACACTCACCACACACACACACCACACAGACTCACACACTCACACTCACCACACACACACACACAGAGACACTCACCACACACACACACAGTCACCACACACACACACCACACACACTCACAGACTCACACACTCACACTCACCACACAGTCACCACACACACACTCACCACACACACACAGAGACACTCACCACACACAGACTAACACACTCACACTCACCACACACACACAGACTCACAGACTCACACTCACAGAGACTCACCACACACACACACACACTCACCACACACACACACACACAGACTAACACACTCACACTCACCACACACACACCACACACACACTCACCACACACACACACAGAGACACTCACCACACACACAGAGACACACACTCACCACACACACTCACACTCACAGAGACACTCACTCACACTCACCACACACTCACACAGACTCACCACACACTCACACAGACTCACCACACACTCACACTCACCACACACAGACTCACCACAGTCACCACACACACACAGACTAACACACTCACCACACACTCACACCGAGACACTCACCACACACACACAGAGACTCACCACACACACACAGAGACACTCACCACACACACACAGAGACTCACCACACACACAGAGAGACTCACCACACACACACACCACACACACACACAGAGAGACTCACCACACACTCACCACATACTCACACAGACTCACACACTCACACTCACCACACACTCACACACACAGTCACCACACACACACACACTCACCACACACACACACAGAGACACTCACCACACTCACAGAGACTCACCACACACACACAGAGACACTCACCACACACACACAGACTCACACACTCACACTCACCACACACACACCACACACACTCACACTCACCACACACTCACACACACAGTCACCACACACACACACACTCACCACACACACACACACACAGAGACACTCACCACACACACACAGACTCACCACACACACACACAGTCACCACACACACACACACAGTCACCACACACACACACACAGTCACCACACACACACACAGACTAACACACTCACCACACACTCACAGTCACCACACACTCACAGACTAACACACTCACACTCACCACACACTCACACAGAGACACTCACCACACACACACACAGAGACTCACCACACACACACACACAGTCACCACACACACACACAGTCACCACACACACACACACAGTCACCACACACACACACACACAGTCACCACACACACAGACTAACACACTCACACTCACCACACACTCACACAGAGACACTCACCACACACTCACACAGAGACACTCACCACACACACACACAGAGACTCACCACACACACACACACAGTCACCACACACACACACACAGTCACCACACACACACACACACAGTCACCACACACACAGTCACCACACACACACACAGACTAACACACTCACACTCACCACACACTCACACAGAGACACTCACCACACACACACACAGAGACTCACCACACACACACACACACAGTCACCACACACACACACCACACACTCACAGAGACACTCACCACACTCACCACAGACTCACCACACACACACAGAGACTCACCACACACACACAGACTCACCACAGACTCACCACACACACACAGACTCACCAGACTCACCACAGAGACTCACCACAGACTCACCACACTCACCACACACTCACCACACTCACTACAGACTCACCACACTCACCATAGAGACTCACCACACACACACACAGTCACCACACACACACACCACACACACTCACAGAGACACTCACCACACTCACCACGGACTCACCACACACACACAGAGACTCACCACACACACACAGACTCACCACAGACTCACCACACACACACAGACTCACCACACTCACCATAGACTCACTACACACACACACACAGACTCACCACACTCACCACAGACGCACCACACACACACAGACTCACCACACCCACACGGAGACTCACCACACTCACCACACTCACCACAGACTCACCACACTCACTACAGACTCACCACACTCACCACAGAGACTCACCACACACACACAGAGACTCACCACACTTACCACACTCACCACAGACTCACCACACTCACCACAGACTCACCACAGAGACTCACCACACACTCACCACAGACTCACCACAGACTCACCACAGAGACTCACCACACTCACCACACTCACCACACACACACAGACTCACCACAGACTCACCACAGACTCACCACACTCACCACAGAGACTCACCACACACTCACCACACTCACCACACTCACCACACACACTCACCACACTCACCACAGACTCACCACAGACTCACCACAGAGACTCACCACACAGACTCACCACAGAGTCACCACACACACACACAGACTCACCACAGACTCACCACAGACTCACCACACACACACACTCACCACACACACTCACCACACTCACCACACTCACCACACTCACCACAGACTCACCACAGAGACTCACCACACTCACCACACACACACACAGACTCACCACAGACTCACCACACACACACACAGACTCACCACACTCACCACAGACTCACCACAGAGACTCACCACACACACACAGACTCACCACAGAGACTCACCACACACACACACACTCACCACACACACACAGACTCACCACAGAGACTCACCACACACACACACACTCACCACACACACACACTCACCACAGAGACTCACCACACTCACCACAGACTCACCACAGACTCACCACAGAGACTCACCACACACACACACAGACTCACCACAGACTCACCACACACAAACAGACTCACCACACACACACACACTCACCACACACACACACACTCACCACACTCACCACACACTCACCACATACACACACACACTCACCACAGAGACTCACCACACTCACCACAGACTCACCACAGAGACTCACCACACACTCACCACACTCACCACACTCACACACACTCACCACAGAGACTCACCACAGACTCACCACAGAGACTCACCACACTCACCACACACACACAGACTCACCACAGACTCACCACAGAGACTCACCACACACACACACTCACCACACACACACAGAGACTCACCACAGACTCACCACACTCACCACACACTCACCACAGACTCACCACAGAGACTCACCACACACACACACACTCACCACACTCACCACAGACTCACCACAGACTCACCACAGACTCACCACAGACACTCACCACACTCACCACACTCACCACAGACTCACCACAGACTCACCACAGAGACTCACCACACTCACCACAGACTCACCACAGACTCACCACACACTCACCACACTCACCACACACACTCACCACACACTCACCACACTCACCACAGACTCACCACACACACACACAGACTCACCACAGACTCACCACACACACAAACAGACTCACCACAGACTCACCACACACTCACCACACTCACCACACACACTCACCACACACTCACCACACTCACCACAGACTCACCACAGAGACTCACCACACACACACACTCACCACACACACACAGAGACTCACCACAGACTCACCACACTCACCACACACTCACCACAGACTCACCACAGAGACTCACCACACACACACACTCACCACACTCACCACAGACTCACCACAGACTCACCACAGACTCACCACAGACACTCACCACACTCACCACACTCACCACAGACTCACCACAGACTCACCACAGAGACTCACCACACTCACCACAGACTCACCACAGACTCACCACACACTCACCACACTCACCACACACACTCACCACACACTCACCACACTCACCACAGACTCACCACACACACACACAGACTCACCACAGACTCACCACACACACAAACAGACTCACCACAGACTCACCACACACTCACCACACTCACCACACACACTCACCACACACTCACCACACTCACCACAGACTCACCACAGAGACTCACCACACACTCACCACACTCACCACAGACTCACCACACACACACACAGACTCACCACAGACTCACCACAGAGACTCACCACACACACACACTCACCACACACACAAACAGTCTCACCACACTCACCACACACACTCACCACACTCACCACACTCACCACACATACTCACCACACACTCACCACAGACTCACCACAGAGACTCACCACACACACACACTCACCACACACACAAACAGACTCACCACACTCACCACACACACTCACCACACTCACCACACTCACCACACACACTCACCACACACTCACCACAGACTCACCACAGAGACTCACCACAGACTCACCACAGAGACTCACCACACTCACCACAGAGACTCACCACACACTCACCACAGACTCACCACAGACTCACCACAGAGACTCACCACACTCACCACAGACTCACCACACTAACCACAGAGACTCACCACACACTCGCCACACACACACACAGACTCATCACAATCACCACAGACTCACCACACTCACCACAGACTCACCACAGAGACTCACCACACTCACCACACTCACCACACACACACACAGACTCACCACAGACTCACCACAGACTCACCACACTCACCACACTCACCACACACACTCACCACACTCACCACACACACACACAGACTCACCACAGACTCACCACAGACTCACCACAGAGACTCACCACACACACACACAGACTCACCACAGACTCACCACACACACAAACAGACTCACCACACACACACACACTCACCACACTCACCACAATCACCACACACTCACCACACTCACCACAGAGACTCACCACACTCACCACACTCACCACACACACTCACCACACACACACACTCACCACACTCACCACACACACACACAGACTCACCACACTCACCACAGACTCACCACAGAGACTCACCACACTCACCACAGACCCACCACAGAGACTCACCACACTCACCACAGAGACTCACCACACTCACCACACTCACCACAGACTCACCACAGAGACTCACCATACTCACCACAGACTCACCACAGACTCACCACAGAGACTCACCACAGACTCACCACACACACAAACAGACTCACCACACACACACACAGACTCACCACAGAGACTCACCACACACACACAGAGACTCACCACACTCACCACAGACTCACCACAGACTCACCACAGACTCACCACAGAGACTCACCACACACTCACCACACTCACCACACACACTCACCACAGACTCACCACACTCACCACAGACTCACCACAGAGACTCACCACACTCACCACACTCACCACAGACTCACCACAGACTCACCACAGACTCACCACAATCACCACACTTACCACACACTCACCACAGACTCACCACAGAGACTCACCACACACACACACTCACCACACACACTCACCACACTCACCGCAGACTCACCACACACACTCACCACACACACACAGAGACTCACCACAGAGTCACCACAGAGACTCACCACACTCACCACAGACTCACCACAGAGACTCACCACACTCACCACAATCACCACAGACTCACCACACTCACCACAGACTCACCACACTCACCACACTCACCACAGACTCACCAGAGACTAACCACAGAGACTCACCACACTCACCACAGACTCACCACAGAGACTCACCACACTCACCACAATCACCACAGACTCACCACACTCACCACAGACTCACCACAGACTCACCACACTCACCACACTCACCACAGACTCACCACAGACTCACACTCACCACAGACTCACCACAGACTCACCACACTCACCACAGACTCACCACAGAGACTCACCACACTCACCACAATCACCACACTCACCACAGACTCACCACAGAGACTCACCACACTCACCACACTCACCACAGACTCACCACAAACTCACCACAGAGACTCACCACACTCACTACAGAGACTCACCACACTCACCACAATCACCACAGACTCACCACACTCACCACAGACTCACCACAGACTCACCACACACACAAACAGACTCACCACACACACACACACTCACCACACTCACCACAGACTCACCACACTCACCACACTCACCACAGACTCACCACACACTCACCACAGAGACTCACCACACTCACCACAGACTCACCACAGACTCACCACACTCACCACAGACTCACCACAGACTCACCACAGAGACTCACCACACACACACAGACTCACCACAGAGACTCACCACACACACACACACTCACCACACTCACCACACACACACTCACCACACTCACCACACTCACCACACACACTCACCACACACTCACCACAGACTCACCACAGACTCACCACACACACTCACCACACTCACCACACACACTCACCACACTCACCACACACACTCACCACACTCACCACAGAGACTCACCACACACACACACAGACTCACCACACACTCACCACAGAGACTCACCACACACACACACTCACCACACACACACACACTCACCACACTCACCACACACACACACACTCACCACACACTCACCACACACTCACCACACTCACCACACACACACACTCACCACACACACACACACTCACCACACTCACCACACTCACCACAGACTCACCACACACTCACCACACACTCACCACAGAGACTCACCACACTCACCACACTCACCACACACTCACCACAGAGACTCACCACACTCACTCACCACACTCACCACACACACTCACCACACACACACACACTCACCACACACACTCACCACACACACACACACTCACCACACTCACCACACTCACCACAGAGTCACCACAGAGACTCACCACACTCACCACAGACTCACCACAGAGACTCACCACACTCACCACAATCACCACAGACTCACCACACTCACCACAGACTCACCACACTCACCACACTCACCACAGACTCACCACAGACTCACCACAGAGACTCACCACACTCACCACAGACTCACCACAGAGACTCACCACACTCACCACAATCACCACAGACTCACCACACTCACCACAGACTCACCACAGACTCACCACACTCACCACACTCACCACAGACTCACCACAGACTCACACTCACCACAGACTCACCACAGACTCACCACACTCACCACAGACTCACCACAGAGACTCACCACACTCACCACAATCACCACACTCACCACAGACTCACCACAGAGACTCACCACACTCACCACACTCACCACAGACTCACCACAGACTCACCACAGAGACTCACCACACTCACCACAGAGACTCACCACACTCACCACAATCACCACAGACTCACCACACTCACCACAGACTCACCACAGACTCACCACACACACAAACAGACTCACCACACACACACACACTCACCACACTCACCACAGACTCACCACACTCACCACACTCACCACAGACTCACCACACACTCACCACAGAGACTCACCACACTCACCACAGACTCACCACAGACTCACCACACTCACCACAGACTCACCACAGACTCACCACAGAGACTCACCACACACACACAGACTCACCACAGAGACTCACCACACACACACACACTCACCACACTCACCACACACACACTCACCACACTCACCACACTCACCACACACACTCACCACACACTCACCACAGACTCACCACAGACTCACCACACACACTCACCACACTCACCACACACACTCACCACACTCACCACACACACTCACCACACTCACCACAGAGACTCACCACACACACACACAGACTCACCACACACTCACCACAGAGACTCACCACACACACACACTCACCACACACACACACACTCACCACACTCACCACACACACACACACTCACCACACACTCACCACACACTCACCACACTCACCACACACACACACTCACCACACACACACACACTCACCACACTCACCACACTCACCACAGACTCACCACACACTCACCACACACTCACCACAGAGACTCACCACACTCACCACACTCACCACACACTCACCACAGAGACTCACCACACTCACTCACCACACTCACCACACACACTCACCACACACACACACACTCACCACACACACTCACCACACACACACACACTCACCACACTCACCACACTCACCACAGACTCACCACAGAGACTCACCACACTCACCACAGACTCACCACAGAGACTCACCACACACACTCACCACACTCACCACACTCACCACAGACTCACCACACTCACCACACTCACCACACTCACCACACACACTCACCACACACACACACACTCACCACACACACTCACCACACACACACACACTCACCACACTCACCACACTCACCACAGAGACTCACCACACTCACCACACACTCACCACAGAGACTCACCACACACACTCACCACACTCACCACACACTCACCACAGACTCACCACACTCACCACACACACTCACCACAGAGACTCACCACACTCACCACACTCACCACACACTCACCACAGAGACTCACCACACACACACACACACTCACCACAGAGACTCACCACACACTCACCACAGAGACTCACCACACACACACACAGACTCACCACAGACTCACCACACACACAAACAGACTCACCACACACACACACACTCACCACACTCACCACAATCACCACACACTCACCACACTCACCACAGAGACTCACCACACTCACCACACTCACCACACACACTCACCACAGAGACTCACCACACACAGACTCACCACACACACACACACTCACCACACTCACCACACTCACCACACACACACAGACTCACCACAGACTCACCACACTCACCACACACACACACACTCACCACACACACACACACACTCACCACACTCACCACACTCACCACACTCACCACACACACACACACTCACCACACTCACCACACTCACCACAGAGACTCACCACAGAGACTCACCACACTCACCACACACTCACCACAGAGACTCACCACAGACTCACCACAGAGACTCACCACACACACACACACTCACCACACTCACTCACCACACTCACTCACCACACTCACCACACTCACCACAGAGACTCACCACACTCACCACACTCACCACACACACTCACCACAGAGACTCACCACAGACTCACCACACACTCACCACAGAGACTCACCACACACACACACACTCACCACACACACACACACTCACCACACACACACACACTCACCACACACAGACTCACCACAGAGACTCACCACACACAGACTCACCACACACACACACACTCACCACACACACACACACTCACCACACACACTCACCACACTCACCACACTCACCACACACACTCACCACAGACTCACCACACACTCACCACAGAGACTCACCACACACACACACTCACCACACACACACACACTCACCACACACACTCACCACACTCACCACACACACTCACCACAGACTCACCACACACTCACCACAGAGACTCACCACACACACACACTCACCACACACTCACCACACTCACCACACACTCACCACACTCACCACACTCACCACAGAGACTCACCACACACTCACCACAGAGACTCACCACACACACACACTCACCACACACTCACCACACTCACCACACTCACCACACTCACCACACACACTCACCACAGAGACTCACCACACACACACACACACTCACCACACTCACCACAGAGACTCACCACACACACACACTCACCACACACACTCACCACACTCACCACACACTCACCACACTCACCACAGAGACTCACCACAGACTCACCACACACACAAACAGACTCACCACACTCACCACACACACTCACCACACACACACACACTCACCACACTCACCACACACACTCACCACACTCACCACACACTCACCACACTCACCACAGAGACTCACCACACACACTCACCACACACACAGACTCACCACAGAGACTCACCACACTCACTACACACTCACCACACACTCACCACACACACACTCACCACAGAGACTCACCACAGACTCACCACACACTCACCACACACACACACACACTCACCACACACACTCACCACACACTCACCACAGAGACTCACCACACACACACACACTCACCACACACACACTCACCACAGAGACTCACCACAGACTCACCACACACTCACCACACACTCACCACACACTCACCACACTCACCACAGAGACTCACCACAGAGACTCACCACACACCCTCGTGCTGTGCGTCTGTAAGTTGCGTCTGCAGCAGCTGC
>NC_133741.1:3826827-3864327 GCF_048934315.1 Petromyzon marinus | reverse complement strand
TCTCTGTGTGGTGAGTCTGTGGGTCTCTGTGTGGTGGGTCTCTGTGTGGTGAGTCTGTGGCTCTCTGTGTGGTGAGTCTGTGGGTCTCTGTGTGGTGAGTCTGTGGGTCTCTGTGTGGTGAGTCTGTGTGTCTCTGTGTGATGAGTCTGTGGGTCTCTATGTGATGAGTCTGTGTGTCTCTGTTTGGTGAGTCTGTGTGTCTCTGTGTGGTGAGTCTGTGTGTCTCTGTGTGATGAGTCTGTGTGTCTCTGTGTGATGAGTCTGTGTGTCTCTGTGTGGTGAGTCTGTGTGTCTCTGTGTGGTGGGTCTCTGTGTGGTGAGTCTGTGGGTCTCTGTGTGGTGAGTCTGTGGGTCTCTGTGTGGTGAGTCTGTGGGTCTCTGTGTGGTGAGTCTGTGGGTCTCTGTGTGGTGAGTCTTTGTGTCTCTGTGTGATGAGTCTGTGGGTCTCTGTGTGGTGAGTCTGTGGGTCTCTGTGTGGTGAGTCTGTGTGTCTCTGTGTGGTGAGTCTGTGGGTCTCTGTGTGGTGAGTCTGTGTGTCTCTGTGTGGTGAGTCTGTGGGTCTCTGTGTGGTGAGTCTGTGGGTCTCTGTGTGGTGGGTTCTGTGTGGTGAGTCTGTGGGTCTCTGTGGTGAGTCTGTGGGTCTCTGTGGTGAGTCTGTGGGTCTCTGTGTGGTGAGTATGTGGGTCTCTGTGTGATGAGTCTATGGGTCTCTGTGTGGTGAGTCTATGGGTCTCTGTGTGGTGAGTCTGTGTGTCTCTGTGTGGTGAGTCTGTGGGTCTCTGTGTGGTGAGTCTGTGGGTCTCTGTGTGGTGAGTCTCTGGGTCTCTATGAGTGAGTATGTGGGTCTCTGTGTGGTGAGTCTGTGTGTCTCTGTGTGGTGAGTCTGTGTGTCTCTGTGTGGTGAGTCTGTGGGTCTATGTGGTGAGTCTGTGGGTCTCTGTGTGGTGAGTCTGTGTGTCTCTGTGTGGTGAGTCTGTGGGTCTCTGTGTGGTGAGTCTGTGGGTCTCTGTGTGGTGAGTCTGTGTGTCTTTGTGTGGTAAGTCTGTGTGTCTCTGTGTGGTGAGTCTGTGGGTCTATGTGGTGAGTCTGTGGGTCTCTGTGTGGTGAGTCTGTGTGTCTCTGTGTGGTGAGTCTGTGGGTCTCTGTGTGGTGAGTCTGTGGGTCTCTGTGTGGTGAGTCTGTGTGTCTTTGTGTGGTGAGTCTGTGTGTCTCTGTGTGGTGGGTCTCTGTGTGGTGAGTCTGTGGGTCTCTGTGTGGTGAGTCTGTGGGTCTCTGTGGTGAGTCTGTGGGTCTCTGTGTGGTGGGTCTCTGTGTGATGAGTCTGTGGGTGTCTGTGTGGTGAGTCTGTAGGTGTCTGTGAGGTGAGTCTGTGGGTCTCTGTGTGGTGAGTCTGTGGGTCTCTGTGGTGAGTCTCTGGGTCTCTGTGTGATGAGTCTCTGGGTCTCTGTGTGGTGAGTCTGTGGGTCTCTGTGTGGTGAGTCTGTGGGTCTCTGTGTGGTGAGTCTGTGGGTCTCTGTGTGGTGAGTCTGTGGGTCTCTGTTTGATGAGTCTGTGGCTCTCTGTGTGATGAGTCTGTGGGTCTCTGTGTGGTGAGTCTGTGGGTCTCTGTGTGGTGAGTCTATGGCTCTCTGTGTGATGAGTCTGTGGGTCTCTATGTGGTGAGTTTGTGGGTCTCTGTGTGATGAGTCTGTGGGTCTCTGTGTGGTGAGTCTGTGGGTCTCTGTGTGGTGGGTCTCTGTGTGGTGAGTCTGTGGCTCTCTGTGTGGTGAGTCTGTGGGTCTCTGTGTGGTGAGTCTATGGGTCTCTGTGTGATGAGTCTGTGGGTCTCTGTGTGGTGAGTCTGTGGGTCTCTGTGTGGTGAGTCTGTGGGTCTCTGTGTGGTGAGTCTGTGGGTCTCTGTGTGATGAGTCTGTGGGTCTCTGTGTGGTGAGTCTGTGGGTCTCTGTGTGGTGAGTCTGTGGGTCTCTGTGTGGTGAGTCTGTGGGTCTCTGTGTGGTGAGTCTGTGGGTCTCTGTGTGGTGAGTCTCTGGGTCTCTGTGTGATGAGTCTCTGGGTCTCTGTTTGATGAGTCTGTGGCTCTCTGTGTGATGAGTCTGTGGGTCTCTGTGTGGTGAGTCTGTGGGTCTCTGTGTGGTGAGTCTATGGCTCTCTGTGTGATGAGTCTCTGGGCCTCTATGTGGTGAGTTTGTGGGTCTCTGTGTGATGAGTCTGTGGGTCTCTGTGTGATGAGTCTGTGGGTC
This sequence comes from Petromyzon marinus, assembly GCF_048934315.1. NCBI lineage: Eukaryota > Metazoa > Chordata > Hyperoartia > Petromyzontiformes > Petromyzontidae > Petromyzon > Petromyzon marinus. The sequence goes on along the minus strand of NC_133741.1, from coordinate 3,862,087 downwards.
TCTGTGTGGTGGGTCTCTGTGTGGTGAGTCTGTGGCTCTCTGTGTGGTGAGTCTGTGGGTCTCTGTGTGGTGAGTCTGTGGGTCTCTGTGTGGTGAGTCTGTGTGTCTCTGTGTGATGAGTCTGTGGGTCTCTATGTGATGAGTCTGTGTGTCTCTGTGTGGTGAGTCTGTGTGTCTCTGTGTGATGAGTCTGTGTGTCTCTGTGTGGTGAGTCTGTGTGTCTCTGTGTGGTGGGTCTCTGTGTGGTGAGTCTGTGGGTCTCTGTGTGGTGAGTCTGTGGGTCTCTGTGTGGTGAGTCTTTGTGTCTCTGTGTGATGAGTCTGTGGGTCTCTGTGTGGTGAGTCTGTGGGTCTCTGTGTGGTGAGTCTGTGTGTCTCTGTGTGGTGAGTCTGTGGGTCTCTGTGTGGTGAGTCTGTGTGTCTCTGTGTGGTGAGTCTGTGGGTCTCTGTGTGGTGAGTCTGTGGGTCTCTGTGTGGTGGGTTCTGTGTGGTGAGTCTGTGGGTCTCTGTGGTGAGTCTGTGGGTCTCTGTGTGGTGAGTCTGTGTGTCTCTGTGTGGTGAGTCTGTGGGTCTCTGTGTGGTGAGTCTGTGGGTCTCTGTGTGGTGGGTTCTGTGTGGTGAGTCTGTGGGTCTCTGTGGTGAGTCTGTGGGTCTCTGTGGTGAGTCTGTGGGTCTCTGTGTGGTGAGTATGTGGGTCTCTGTGTGATGAGTCTATGGGTCTCTGTGTGGTGAGTCTATGGGTCTCTGTGTGGTGAGTCTCTGGGTCTCTATGAGTGAGTATGTGGGTCTCTGTGTGGTGAGTCTGTGGGTCTCTGTGTGGTGAGTCTGTGTGTCTCTGTGTGGTGAGTCTGTGTGTCTCTGTGTGGTGAGTCTGTGGGTCTATGTGGTGAGTCTGTGGGTCTCTGTGTGGTGAGTCTGTGTGTCTCTGTGTGGTGAGTCTGTGGGTCTCTGTGTGGTGAGTCTGTGGGTCTCTGTGTGGTGAGTCTGTGTGTCTTTGTGTGGTGAGTCTGTGTGTCTCTGTGTGGTGGGTCTCTGTGTGGTGAGTCTGTGGGTCTCTGTGTGGTGAGTCTGTGGGTCTCTGTGGTGAGTCTATGGCTCTCTGTGTGGTGAATCTGTGGGTCTCTGTGTGGTGAGTCTGTGGGTCTCTGTGTGGTGAGTCTGTGGGTCTCTGTGTGGTGGGTCTCTGTGTGATGAGTCTGTGGGTGTCTGTGTGGTGAGTCTGTAGGTGTCTGTGAGGTGAGTCTGTGGGTCTCTGTGTGGTGAGTCTGTGGGTCTCTGTGTGGTGAGTCTGTGTGTCTCTGTGTGATGAGTCTGTGGGTCTCTATGAGTGAGTCTGTGTGTCTCTGTGTATATACCGGCCATGTGTTCGCGTTCCCGCTCACTCTTGTGGCTGTCGATTAAACGCGATCCTGGCTGTTAAAACTATGAACCGGTAAACTGTCGTGTTTTACCCTCACCCACTCAGCCACCCACTCACACACTCAGCCACCTACTCAGCCACCCACTCAGCCACCCACTCAGCCACCCACTCAGCCAGCCACTCAGCCACCCACTCACCCACTCAGCCAGCTACTCAGCCACCCACTCACCCTCTCAGCCACCTACTCAGCCACCCACTCAGCCACCCACTCACCTACTCGGCTACCCCCTCAGCCACCCACTCAGCTACCCACTCACCCACTCACCTACTCAGCCACCCACTCAGCCACCCACTCAGCTACTCAGCCACCCAATCAGCCACCCACTCACCTACTCAGCCACCCACTCACCTACTCAGCCACCCACTCACCTACTCAGCTACCCACTCACCTACTCAGCCACCCACTCACCTACTCAGCCACCCACTCAGCTACCCACTCAGCCACCCACTTAGCTACCCACTCACCTACTCAGCTACCCACTCAGCTACTCAGTGACCCACTCAGCTACTCAGCTACCCACTCACCCACTCAGCTACCCACTCACCTCAGCTACCCACCCAGCTACTCACTCAGCTACTCAGCCACCCACTCACCCACTCAGCTACCCACTCAGCTACTCAGCTACCCACTCACCAACTCAGCCACCCACTCAGCTACCCACTCACCTACTCAGCCACCCACTCACCTACTCAGCTACCCACTCAACCACTCGCCCACCCACTCACCTACTCAGCCACCCACTCACCTACTCAGCCACCCACTCACCTACTCAGCCACCCACTCAGCTTCACAGCTACCCACTCACCTACTCAGCCACCCACTCACCCATTCAGCCACCCACTCACCAACTCAGCTACCCACTCACCAACTCAGCTACCCACTCACCTACTCAGCCACCCACTCAGCTACCCACTCACCTACACAGCTACCCACTCACCTACTCATCCACCCACTCACCCATTCAGCTACCCACTCACCAACTCAGCTACCCACTCACCTACTCAGCCACCCACTCAGCTACTCAGCTACCCACTCAGCCACCCACTCAGCTACCCACTCACCTACTCAGCTACCCACTCAGCCACCCACTCAGCTACTCAGCCACCCACTCAGCCACACACTCAGCCACCTACTCAGCTATCCACTCACCTACTCAGCCACCTACTCAGCCACCCACTCACCCACTCACCCACCCACTCAGCTACCTACTCAGCTACCCACTCAGCCACCCACTCACCTACTCAGCTACCTACCCACTCAGCCACCCACTCACCTCAGCTACCCACTCAGCCACCCACTCACCTACTCAGCCACCCACTCACCTACTCAGCCACCTACTCAGCCACCCACTCACCAACTCAGCTACCCACTCACCTACTCAGCCACCCAATCAGCTACCCACTCACCCACACAGCTACCCACTCACCTACTCAGCCACCCACTCACCCACTCAGCTACCCACTCACCAACTCAGCTACCCACTCACCTACTCAGCTACCCACTCAGCCACTCAGCTACCCACTCAGCCACCCACTCAGCCACCTACTCAGCCACCCACTCGGCTATCCACTCACCTACTCAGCCACCTACTCAGCTACCCACTCACCTACTCAGCCACCCACTCACCCACTCAGCTACCTACTCAGCTACTCAGCTACCCACTCAGCCACCCACTCACCTACTCAGCTACCTACTCACCTACCCACTCAGCCACCCACTCACCTCAGCTACCCAGCCACTCACCTACTCAGCCACCCACTCACCTACTCAGCCACCCACTCACCAACTCAGCTACCTACTCAGCTACCCACTCACCCACACAGCTACCCACTCACCTACTCAGCTACCCACTCACCAACTCAGCTACCCACTCACCTACTCAGCCACTCAGCTACCCACTCAGCTACCCACTCAGCCACTCAGCTACCCACTCAGCCACCCACTCAGCTACTCAGCCATCCACTCAGCTATTCACTCACCTACTTAGCCACCCACTCACCTACTCAGCCACCCACTCACCTACTCAGCCACCCACTCAGCTTCACAGCTACCCACTCACCTACTCAGCCACCCACTCACCCATTCAGCCACCCACTCACCAACTCAGCTACCCACTCACCAACTCAGCTACCCACTCACCTACTCAGCCACCCACTCAGCTACCCACTCACCTACACAGCTACCCACTCACCTACTCATCCACCCACTCACCCATTCAGCTACCCACTCACCAACTCAGCTACCCACTCACCTACTCAGCCACCCACTCAGCTACTCAGCTACCCACTCAGCCACCCACTCAGCTACCCACTCACCTACTCAGCTACCCACTCAGCCACCCACTCAGCTACTCAGCCACCCACTCAGCCACACACTCAGCCACCTACTCAGCTATCCACTCACCTACTCAGCCACCTACTCAGCCACCCATTCACCCACTCACCCACCCACTCAGCTACCTACTCAGCTACCCACTCAGCCACCCACTCACCTACTCAGCTACCTACCCACTCAGCCACCCACTCACCTCAGCTACCCACTCAGCCACCCACTCACCTACTCAGCCACCCACTCACCTACTCAGCCACCTACTCAGCCACCCACTCACCAACTCAGCTACCCACTCACCTACTCAGCCACCCAATCAGCTACCCACTCACCCACACAGCTACCCACTCACCTACTCAGCCACCCACTCACCCACTCAGCTACCCACTCACCAACTCAGCTACCCACTCACCTACTCAGCTACCCACTCAGCCACTCAGCTACCCACTCAGCCACCCACTCAGCCACCTACTCAGCCACCCACTCGGCTATCCACTCACCTACTCAGCCACCTACTCAGCTACTCAGCCACCCACTCACCCACTCAGCTACCTACTCAGCTACTCAGCTACCCACTCAGCCACCCACTCACCTACTCAGCTACCTACTCACCTACCCACTCAGCCACCCACTCACCTCAGCTACCCAGCCACCCACCTACTCAGCCACCCACTCACCTACTCAGCCACCCACTCACCAACTCAGCTACCTACTCAGCTACCCACTCACCCACACAGCTACCCACTCACCTACTCAGCTACCCACTCACCAACTCAGCTACCCACTCACCTACTCAGCCACTCAGCTACCCACTCAGCTACCCACTCAGCCACTCAGCTACCCACTCAGCCACCCACTCAGCTACTCAGCCATCCACTCAGCTATCCACTCACCTACTTAGCCACCCACTCACCTACTCAGTTACCCACTCACCTACTCAGCCACCCACTCACCCACTCAGCCACCCACTCACCCACTCAGCTATCCACTCACATACTCAGCTACCCACTCAGCCATGCACTCACCTACTCAGCTACTCACTCAGCCACCCGCACAGCCACCTACTCAGCCACCCACTCACCTACTCAGCCACCAAATCAGCCACCCACTCACCCACTCAGCCACCCACTCATCCACTCAGCTACCCACTCACCTACTCAGCTACCCACTCAGCCACCCACTCAGCTACCTACTCAGCTACCCACTCAGCCACCCACTCACCTACTCAGCTACCCACCCAGCTACTCAGCCACCCACTCAGCTACCCACTCAGCCACCCACTCAGCCACTCAGCTACCCACTCAGCCACGCACTCACCTACTCAGATACCCACTCACCCACCCACTCAGCTACTCAGCCACCCACTCAGCCACCCAATCAGCTACTCAGCCACCCACTCAGCCACCCACTCAGCCATCCACACAGCCACCCACTCAGCCACCTACTCAGCCACCCGCTCACCTACTCAGCCACCCACTCACCTACTCAGCTACCCACTCACCTACTCAGCTACCCACTCACCTACCCAGCTACCCACTCACCTACTCAGCTACCCACTCACCTACTCAACCACCCACTCACCTACTCAGCCACCCAATCAGCTACCCACTCACCTACTCAGCCACCCACTCACCTACTCAGCCACCCACTCACCCACTCAGCTACCCACTCACCTACTCAGCCACCCACTCAGCTACTCAGCCACCCACTCAGCCACATACTCAGCCACCCACACAGCCACCTACTCAGCCACCCACTCACCTCAGCTACCTACTCAGCTACCCACTCACCTACTCAGCTACCCACTCACCTACTCAGCCACCCACTCACCTACTCAGCCACCCAAACAGCTACCCACTCACCTACTCAGCCACCCACTCACCTACTCAGCCATCCACTCACCCACTCAGCTACCCACTCACCTACTCAGCCACCCACTCAGCTACTCAGCCACCCACTCAGCCACCCACTCAGCCACCCACACAGCCACCCACTCACCTACTCAGCTACCCACTCACCTACTCAGCCACCCACTCACCTACTCAGCCACCCACTCACCTACTCAGCTACCCACTCACCTACTCGGCTACCCACTCACCTACTCAGCCACCCAATCAGCTACCCACTCACCTACTCAGCCACCCACTCGCCTACTCAGCCACCCACTCACCTCCTCAGCTACCCACTCACCTACTCAGCCACCCACTCAGCCACCCAATCAGCCACCCACTCACCTACTCAGCCACCCACTCACCTACTCAGCTACCCACTCACCTACTCAGCTACTCAGCCACCCACTCACCTACTCAGCTACCCACTCACCTACTCAGATACCCACTCACCTACTCAGCTACCCACTAGCCTACTCAGCTACCCACTCACCTACTCAGCTACCCACTCACCTACTCAGCTACCCACTAGCCTACTCAGCTACCCACTCACCTACTCAGCTACCCACTCACCTACTCAGCCACCCACTCACCTACTCAGCTACCTACTCAGCTACCCACTCACCTACTCAGCTACCCACTCACCTACTCAGCTACCCACTCACCTACTCAGCTACCCACTCACCTACTCAGCTACCCACTCAGCCACCCACTCAACTACCCACTCACCTACTCAGCTACCCACTCACCTACTCAGCCACCCACTCACCTACTCAGCTACCCACTCACCTACTCAGCTACCCACTCAGCCACCCACTCACCTACTCAGCTACCCACTCACCTACTCAGCTACCCACTCAGCTACTCAGCCACCCACTCAGCTACTCAGCCACCCACTCAGCCACCCACACAGCCACCTACTCAGCCACCCACTCACCTACTCAGCTACCCACTCACCTACTCAGCTACCCACTCAGCCACCTACTCAGCTACCCACTCACCTACTCAGCTACCCACTCAGCTACCCACTCAGCCACCCACTCAGCCACCCACTCACCTACTCAGCTAACCACTCACCTACTCAGCCACCCACTCACCTACTCAGCTACCCACTCACCTACTCAGCTACCCACTCAGCCACCCACTCACCTACTCAGCTACCCACTCACCTACTCAGCCACCCACTCACCCACTCAGCCACCCACTCACCCACTCAGCTATCCACTCACATACTCAGCTACCCACTCAGCCATGCACTCACCTACTCAGCTACTCACTCAGCCACCCGCACAGCCACCTACTCAGCCACCCACTCACCTACTCAGCCACCAAATCAGCCACCCACTCACCCACTCAGCCACCCACTCATCCACTCAGCTACCCACTCACCTACTCAGCTACCCACTCAGCCACCCACTCAGCTACCTACTCAGCTACCCACTCAGCCACCCACTCACCTACTCAGCTACCCACCCAGCTACTCAGCCACCCACTCAGCTACCCACTCAGCCACCCACTCAGCCACTCAGCTACCCACTCAGCCACGCACTCACCTACTCAGATACCCACTCACCCACCCACTCAGCTACTCAGCCACCCACTCAGCCACCCAATCAGCTACTCAGCCACCCACTCAGCCACCCACTCAGCCATCCACACAGCCACCCACTCAGCCACCTACTCAGCCACCCGCTCACCTACTCAGCCACCCACTCACCTACTCAGCTACCCACTCACCTACTCAGCTACCCACTCACCTACCCAGCTACCCACTCACCTACTCAGCTACCCACTCACCTACTCAACCACCCACTCACCTACTCAGCCACCCAATCAGCTACCCACTCACCTACTCAGCCACCCACTCACCTACTCAGCCACCCACTCACCCACTCAGCTACCCACTCACCTACTCAGCCACCCACTCAGCTACTCAGCCACCCACTCAGCCACATACTCAGCCACCCACACAGCCACCTACTCAGCCACCCACTCACCTCAGCTACCTACTCAGCTACCCACTCACCTACTCAGCTACCCACTCACCTACTCAGCCACCCACTCACCTACTCAGCCACCCAAACAGCTACCCACTCACCTACTCAGCCACCCACTCACCTACTCAGCCACCCACTCACCCACTCAGCTACCCACTCACCTACTCAGCCACCCACTCACCTACTCAGCCACCCACTCACCTACTCAGCCACCCACTCACCCACTCAGCTACCCACTCACCTACTCAGCCACCCACTCACCTACTCAGCTACCCACTCAGCCACCCACTCACCTACTCAGCTACCTACCCACTCAGCCACCCACTCACCTCAGCTACCCACTCAGCCACCCACTCACCTACTCAGCCACCCACTCACCTACTCAGCCACCTACTCAGCCACCCACTCACCAACTCAGCTACCCACTCACCTACTCAGCCACCCAATCAGCTACCCACTCACCCACACAGCTACCCACTCACCTACTCAGCCACCCACTCACCCACTCAGCTACCCACTCACCAACTCAGCTACCCACTCACCTACTCAGCTACCCACTCAGCCACTCAGCTACCCACTCAGCCACCCACTCAGCCACCTACTCAGCCACCCACTCGGCTATCCACTCACCTACTCAGCCACCTACTCAGCTACCCACTCACCTACTCAGCCACCCACTCACCCACTCAGCTACCTACTCAGCTACTCAGCTACCCACTCAGCCACCCACTCACCTACTCAGCTACCTACTCACCTACCCACTCAGCCACCCACTCACCTCAGCTACCCAGCCACTCACCTACTCAGCCACCCACTCACCTACTCAGCCACCCACTCACCAACTCAGCTACCTACTCAGCTACCCACTCACCCACACAGCTACCCACTCACCTACTCAGCTACCCACTCACCAACTCAGCTACCCACTCACCTACTCAGCCACTCAGCTACCCACTCAGCTACCCACTCAGCCACTCAGCTACCCACTCAGCCACCCACTCAGCTACTCAGCCATCCACTCAGCTATTCACTCACCTACTTAGCCACCCACTCACCTACTCAGCCACCCACTCACCTACTCAGCCACCCACTCAGCTTCACAGCTACCCACTCACCTACTCAGCCACCCACTCACCCATTCAGCCACCCACTCACCAACTCAGCTACCCACTCACCAACTCAGCTACCCACTCACCTACTCAGCCACCCACTCAGCTACCCACTCACCTACACAGCTACCCACTCACCTACTCATCCACCCACTCACCCATTCAGCTACCCACTCACCAACTCAGCTACCCACTCACCTACTCAGCCACCCACTCAGCTACTCAGCTACCCACTCAGCCACCCACTCAGCTACCCACTCACCTACTCAGCTACCCACTCAGCCACCCACTCAGCTACTCAGCCACCCACTCAGCCACACACTCAGCCACCTACTCAGCTATCCACTCACCTACTCAGCCACCTACTCAGCCACCCATTCACCCACTCACCCACCCACTCAGCTACCTACTCAGCTACCCACTCAGCCACCCACTCACCTACTCAGCTACCTACCCACTCAGCCACCCACTCACCTCAGCTACCCACTCAGCCACCCACTCACCTACTCAGCCACCCACTCACCTACTCAGCCACCTACTCAGCCACCCACTCACCAACTCAGCTACCCACTCACCTACTCAGCCACCCAATCAGCTACCCACTCACCCACACAGCTACCCACTCACCTACTCAGCCACCCACTCACCCACTCAGCTACCCACTCACCAACTCAGCTACCCACTCACCTACTCAGCTACCCACTCAGCCACTCAGCTACCCACTCAGCCACCCACTCAGCCACCTACTCAGCCACCCACTCGGCTATCCACTCACCTACTCAGCCACCTACTCAGCTACTCAGCCACCCACTCACCCACTCAGCTACCTACTCAGCTACTCAGCTACCCACTCAGCCACCCACTCACCTACTCAGCTACCTACTCACCTACCCACTCAGCCACCCACTCACCTCAGCTACCCAGCCACCCACCTACTCAGCCACCCACTCACCTACTCAGCCACCCACTCACCAACTCAGCTACCTACTCAGCTACCCACTCACCCACACAGCTACCCACTCACCTACTCAGCTACCCACTCACCAACTCAGCTACCCACTCACCTACTCAGCCACTCAGCTACCCACTCAGCTACCCACTCAGCCACTCAGCTACCCACTCAGCCACCCACTCAGCTACTCAGCCATCCACTCAGCTATCCACTCACCTACTTAGCCACCCACTCACCTACTCAGTTACCCACTCACCTACTCAGCCACCCACTCACCCACTCAGCCACCCACTCACCCACTCAGCTATCCACTCACATACTCAGCTACCCACTCAGCCATGCACTCACCTACTCAGCTACTCACTCAGCCACCCGCACAGCCACCTACTCAGCCACCCACTCACCTACTCAGCCACCAAATCAGCCACCCACTCACCCACTCAGCCACCCACTCATCCACTCAGCTACCCACTCACCTACTCAGCTACCCACTCAGCCACCCACTCAGCTACCTACTCAGCTACCCACTCAGCCACCCACTCACCTACTCAGCTACCCACCCAGCTACTCAGCCACCCACTCAGCTACCCACTCAGCCACCCACTCAGCCACTCAGCTACCCACTCAGCCACGCACTCACCTACTCAGATACCCACTCACCCACCCACTCAGCTACTCAGCCACCCACTCAGCCACCCAATCAGCTACTCAGCCACCCACTCAGCCACCCACTCAGCCATCCACACAGCCACCCACTCAGCCACCTACTCAGCCACCCGCTCACCTACTCAGCCACCCACTCACCTACTCAGCTACCCACTCACCTACTCAGCTACCCACTCACCTACCCAGCTACCCACTCACCTACTCAGCTACCCACTCACCTACTCAACCACCCACTCACCTACTCAGCCACCCAATCAGCTACCCACTCACCTACTCAGCCACCCACTCACCTACTCAGCCACCCACTCACCCACTCAGCTACCCACTCACCTACTCAGCCACCCACTCAGCTACTCAGCCACCCACTCAGCCACATACTCAGCCACCCACACAGCCACCTACTCAGCCACCCACTCACCTCAGCTACCTACTCAGCTACCCACTCACCTACTCAGCTACCCACTCACCTACTCAGCCACCCACTCACCTACTCAGCCACCCAAACAGCTACCCACTCACCTACTCAGCCACCCACTCACCTACTCAGCCATCCACTCACCCACTCAGCTACCCACTCACCTACTCAGCCACCCACTCAGCTACTCAGCCACCCACTCAGCCACCCACTCAGCCACCCACACAGCCACCCACTCACCTACTCAGCTACCCACTCACCTACTCAGCCACCCACTCACCTACTCAGCCACCCACTCACCTACTCAGCTACCCACTCACCTACTCGGCTACCCACTCACCTACTCAGCCACCCAATCAGCTACCCACTCACCTACTCAGCCACCCACTCGCCTACTCAGCCACCCACTCACCTCCTCAGCTACCCACTCACCTACTCAGCCACCCACTCAGCCACCCAATCAGCCACCCACTCACCTACTCAGCCACCCACTCACCTACTCAGCTACCCACTCACCTACTCAGCTACTCAGCCACCCACTCACCTACTCAGCTACCCACTCACCTACTCAGATACCCACTCACCTACTCAGCTACCCACTAGCCTACTCAGCTACCCACTCACCTACTCAGCTACCCACTCACCTACTCAGCTACCCACTAGCCTACTCAGCTACCCACTCACCTACTCAGCTACCCACTCACCTACTCAGCCACCCACTCACCTACTCAGCTACCTACTCAGCTACCCACTCACCTACTCAGCTACCCACTCACCTACTCAGCTACCCACTCACCTACTCAGCTACCCACTCACCTACTCAGCTACCCACTCAGCCACCCACTCAACTACCCACTCACCTACTCAGCTACCCACTCACCTACTCAGCCACCCACTCACCTACTCAGCTACCCACTCACCTACTCAGCTACCCACTCAGCCACCCACTCACCTACTCAGCTACCCACTCACCTACTCAGCTACCCACTCAGCTACTCAGCCACCCACTCAGCTACTCAGCCACCCACTCAGCCACCCACACAGCCACCTACTCAGCCACCCACTCACCTACTCAGCTACCCACTCACCTACTCAGCTACCCACTCAGCCACCTACTCAGCTACCCACTCACCTACTCAGCTACCCACTCAGCTACCCACTCAGCCACCCACTCAGCCACCCACTCACCTACTCAGCTAACCACTCACCTACTCAGCCACCCACTCACCTACTCAGCTACCCACTCACCTACTCAGCTACCCACTCAGCCACCCACTCACCTACTCAGCTACCCACTCACCTACTCAGCCACCCACTCACCCACTCAGCCACCCACTCACCCACTCAGCTATCCACTCACATACTCAGCTACCCACTCAGCCATGCACTCACCTACTCAGCTACTCACTCAGCCACCCGCACAGCCACCTACTCAGCCACCCACTCACCTACTCAGCCACCAAATCAGCCACCCACTCACCCACTCAGCCACCCACTCATCCACTCAGCTACCCACTCACCTACTCAGCTACCCACTCAGCCACCCACTCAGCTACCTACTCAGCTACCCACTCAGCCACCCACTCACCTACTCAGCTACCCACCCAGCTACTCAGCCACCCACTCAGCTACCCACTCAGCCACCCACTCAGCCACTCAGCTACCCACTCAGCCACGCACTCACCTACTCAGATACCCACTCACCCACCCACTCAGCTACTCAGCCACCCACTCAGCCACCCAATCAGCTACTCAGCCACCCACTCAGCCACCCACTCAGCCATCCACACAGCCACCCACTCAGCCACCTACTCAGCCACCCGCTCACCTACTCAGCCACCCACTCACCTACTCAGCTACCCACTCACCTACTCAGCTACCCACTCACCTACCCAGCTACCCACTCACCTACTCAGCTACCCACTCACCTACTCAACCACCCACTCACCTACTCAGCCACCCAATCAGCTACCCACTCACCTACTCAGCCACCCACTCACCTACTCAGCCACCCACTCACCCACTCAGCTACCCACTCACCTACTCAGCCACCCACTCAGCTACTCAGCCACCCACTCAGCCACATACTCAGCCACCCACACAGCCACCTACTCAGCCACCCACTCACCTCAGCTACCTACTCAGCTACCCACTCACCTACTCAGCTACCCACTCACCTACTCAGCCACCCACTCACCTACTCAGCCACCCAAACAGCTACCCACTCACCTACTCAGCCACCCACTCACCTACTCAGCCACCCACTCACCCACTCAGCTACCCACTCACCTACTCAGCCACCCACTCAGCTACTCAGCCACCCACTCAGCCACCCACTCAGCCACCCACACAGCCACCCACTCACCTACTCAGCTACCCACTCACCTACTCAGCCACCCACTCACCTACTCAGCCACCCACTCACCTACTCAGCTACCCACTCACCTACTCGGCTACGCACTCACCTACTCAGCCACCCAATCAGCTACCCACTCACCTACTCAGCCACCCACTCGCCTACTCAGCCACCCACTCACCTCCTCAGCTACCCACTCACCTACTCAGCCACCCACTCAGCCACCCAATCAGCCACCCACTCACCTACTCAGCCACCCACTCACCTACTCAGCTACCCACTCACCTACTCAGCTACTCAGCCACCCACTCACCTACTCAGCTACCCACTCACCTACTCAGATACCCACTCACCTACTCAGCTACCCACTAGCCTACTCAGCTACCCACTCACCTACTCAGCTACCCACTCACCTACTCAGCTACCCACTAGCCTACTCAGCTACCCACTCACCTACTCAGCTACCCACTCACCTACTCAGCCACCCACTCACCTACTCAGCTACCTACTCAGCTACCCACTCACCTACTCAGCTACCCACTCACCTACTCAGCTACCCACTCACCTACTCAGCTACCCACTCACCTACTCAGCTACCCACTCAGCCACCCACTCAACTACCCACTCACCTACTCAGCTACCCACTCACCTACTCAGCCACCCACTCACCTACTCAGCTACCCACTCACCTACTCAGCTACCCACTCAGCCACCCACTCACCTACTCAGCTACCCACTCACCTACTCAGCTACCCACTCAGCTACTCAGCCACCCACTCAGCTACTCAGCCACCCACTCAGCCACCCACACAGCCACCTACTCAGCCACCCACTCACCTACTCAGCTACCCACTCACCTACTCAGCTACCCACTCAGCCACCTACTCAGCTACCCACTCACCTACTCAGCTACCCACTCAGCTACCCACTCAGCCACCCACTCAGCCACCCACTCACCTACTCAGCTAACCACTCACCTACTCAGCCACCCACTCACCTACTCAGCTACCCACTCACCTACTCAGCTACCCACTCAGCCACCCACTCACCTACTCAGCTACCCACTCACCTACTCAGCTACCCACTCACCCACTCAGCCACCTACTCAGCCACCCACTCAACTACCCACTCACCTACTCAGCTACCCACTCAGCCACCCACTCAGCTACCCACTCACCTACTCAGCCACCCACTCACCAACTCAGCTACCCACTCAGCTACCCACCACCCCCTAGCCCGTGACCCCCTAGCCCGTGACCCCCTAGCCCACCACCCCCTAGCCCGTGACCCCCTAGCCCGTGACCCCCTAGCCCATGACCCCCTAGCCCGTGACCCCCTAGCCCGTGACCCCCTAGCCCATGACCCCCTAGCCCGTGACCCCCTAGCCCGTGACCCCCTAGCCCACCACCCCCTAGCCCGTGACCCCCTAGCCCACCACCCCCTAGCCCACCACCCCCTAGCCCACCACCCCCTAGCCCGTGACCCCCTAGCCCACGACCCCCTAGCCCGTGACCCCCTAGCCCGTGACCCCCTAGCCCGTGACCCCCTAGCCCACCACCCCCTAGCCCGTGACCCCTTAGCCCGTGACCCCCTAGCCCGTGACCCCCTAGCCCACCACCCCCTAGCCCACCACCCCCTAGCCCGTGACCCCCTAGCCCGTGACCCCCTAGCCCGTGACCCCCGAGCCCGTGACCCCCTAGCCCACCACCCCCTAGCCCACCACCCCCTAGCCCGTGACCCCCTAGCCCGTGACCCCCTAGCCCGTGACCCCTTAGCCCACCACCCCCTAGCCCGTGACCCCCTAGCCCGTGACCCCCTAGCCCACGACCCCCTAGCCCGTGACCCCCTAGCCCATGACCCCCTAGCCCGTGACCTCCTAGCCCATGACCCCCTAGCCCGTGACCCCCTAGCCCACCACCCCCTAGCCCGTGACCCCCTTTCGCTAAAGTCACCACCACGTAGAAGGGAAACAATAAAATAATAAAAATATAAAACAATTAAATTCTCACGACGTTTCGACTGCAACACAAGAAGCAATCATCATCAGCTGTGAAAACCACAGCGAGAAAATTAAACAAAAATATTTCTTGTTGTCAATCATCATCAGGTGTGAAATCCACAGCGAGAAAATTAAACAAAATATTTATTGTTGTGGTTTCCACTGCAACACAAGAAGCAATCATCATCAGCTGTGAAATCGACAGCGAGAAAATTAAACAAAAATATTTCTTGTTGTCAATCATCATCAGGCGTGAAATCCACAGCGAGAAAATTAAACAAAAATATTTCTTGTTGTCAATCATCATCAGGCGTGACAATCACAGCGAGAAAATTAAACAAAAATATTTCTTGTTGTCAATCATCATCAGGCGTGACAATCACAGCGAGAAAATTAAACAAAATATTTCTTGTTGTCAATCATCATCAGCTGTGACAATCACAGCGAGAAAATTAAACAAAAATATTTCTTGTTGTCAATCATCATCAGGCGTGACAATCACAGCGAGAAAATTAAACAAAAATATTTCTTGTTGTGGTTTTCACGCCTGATGATGATTGCTCATGCTGCAGTCGAAACGTCGTGAGAATTTTATTGTTTTATATTTTTATTATTTTATTGTTTCCCTATCTACGATGTGGGTGACTTTAGCGAAAGAACCAAGAATAATAATTTAATTGTTTTATATTTTTATTATTTTGTTTCCCTTCTACGATGTGGGTTACTTTACCGAAAGAACCAAGAATAATAATTTAATTGTTTTATATTTTTATTATTTTATTGTTTCCCTATCTACGTGGTGGTGACTTTACCCAAAGAACCAAGAATAATAATTTTATTGTTTTATATTTTTATTATTTTATTGTTTCCCTTCTACGATGTGGGTGACTTTACCGAAAGACGTGCTTACGTCACTCCGTGTATAAGACGTGCCTACGTCACTGCGTGTATAAGACGTGCTTACGTCACGGCGTGTATAAGACGTGCTTACGTCACTGCGTGAATAAGACGTGCTTACGTCACTGCGTGTATAAGACGTGCCTACGTCACGGCGTGTATAAGACGTGATTACGTTACTGCGTTGTATAAGACGTGCCTACGTCACGGCGTGTATAAGACGTGATTACGTCACGGCGTGTATAAGACGTGCCTACGTCACGGCGAACGTAAACGTGATTACTTCACGGCGCGCGTAGGACGTGCTTACGTCACGGCGTGCGGACTTGCTGACGTCACGACGCGCGTAGAACATGCTGACGTCACGGCGCGCGTAGGATGGGGTTCAACAGCAGTGACGTCACGTACACCCCACGTGATGCTCGGCAATGAACTTTGAGTGGCGTTGACGTCACGGCAAAGATGGCGGCGGCGGCGGCGGCTCGGGGTTCCGACATCGCCGCTGCGGTGTGACGAGGTGGAGAGAGAAGAGACGAGGACGACGAGGTGGTGGTGGTGGTGACGAGGTGGTGGTGGTGGTGACGAGGTGGTGGTGGTGACGTGCTGGTGACGAGGTGGTGGTGGTGGTGACGAGGTGGTGGTGGTGGTGACGAGGTGGTGGTGGTGACGTGCTGGTGACGAGGTGGTGGTGGTGGTGACGAGGTGGTGGTGGTGTCGAGGTGGTGGTGGTGACGACGAGGTGGTGGTGGTGGTGGTGGTGACGAGGTGTTGTTGTTGTTGACGAGGTGGTGGTGGTGACGAGGTGTTGTTGTTGACGAGGTGGTGGTGGTGACGAGGTGGTGGTGGTGGTGACGAGGTGTTGTTGTTGACGAGGTGGTGGTGGTGGTGGTGACGAGGTGGTGGTGGTGGTGACGAGGTGTTGTTGACGAGGTGGTGGTGACGAAGTGGTGGTGACGAGGTGTTGTTGTTGTTGACGAGGTGATGGTGGTGACGAGGTGTTGTTGTTGACGAGGTGGTGGTGGTGGTGACGAGGTGGTGGTGGTGGTGACGAGGTGTTGTTGTTGACGAGGTGGTGGTGGTGACGAGGTGGTGGTGGTGGTGGTGACGAGGTGTTGTTGACGAGGTGGTGGTGACGAAGTGGTGGTGACGAGGTGTTGTTGTTGTTGACGAGGTGGTGACGAGGTGGTGACGAGGTGGTGACGAGGCTAGGGGCTCCCCTCACGATGTCAGCCTTCGCCATGTTGGTGAGTGTTGAACGCGGTGCACTGTACAGCACTGTACACTACTGCGCCTTACTGTACAACACTGTACACCAATGTACCATACTGTACACTACTGCACCATACCGTGCACTACTGTACACTACAGCGCCGTACTGTACAACACTGTACAACACTACACTAATGTACCATACTGTACACTACTGTACCATACTGTACACTACTGTACCATACTGTACACTACTGTATCGTGCGTGTCGAGAACTTCCTTGGCACCGTACGTAGCCAAATAACCTGTGGGTGTCTCTGTGTGTGTCTCTGTGTCTGTGTGTGGTGTCTCTGTGTCTCTGTGTGTGTGTCTGTGTGTGTGTGTCTCTGTGAGTGTCTCTGTGAGTGTGTCTCAGTGTGTGTGTGTGTCTCTATGTGTGTGTCTGTGTGTGTGTGTCTCTGTGTGTGTGTTTGTGTGTGTGTGTCTGTGTCTCTGTGTGTGTCTGTGTGTGTGTGTGTCTCTGTGTGTGTGTCTGTGTGTGTGTCTGTGTGTGTGTCTCTGTGTCTGTGTGTGTCTGTGTCTCTGTGTGTGTCTCTGTGTATGTGGGGAGCGGTGGTGCTGTGGTTAGCGCTATGCTGCGCTATGAACCTGGCGACCCGGGTTCGATTCCCGCTCACGGCCAACACCAGTGACGATTATCTGAACCGGTCCCGGGCCTCCCCTAGGTCGACTCAAATGAGTACCTGGTGCGGTGTGTAAACATTGCCACTAGGGAGACAAAGGCGGTTGGGCGTGGTGCTGGCCACCCACCCCCTCGTGTACCGTTCCGGCATTCATAGGTGCTCGCTAACAGCACTTGCCCCTACAGTCTGTTAAGGCTATATGGGGGATCTTTGTCTTTGTCTTTGTCTCTGTGTGTCTCTGTGTCTGTGTGTGTCTGTGTGTGTCTCTGTGTCTGTGTGTGTCTCTGTGAGTGTCTCTGTGAGTGTGTCTCTGTGTGTGTGTCTCTGTGTGTGTCTCTGTGTGTGTGTCTGTGTGTGTGTCTCTGTGTGTGTCTCTGTGAGTGTCTCTGTGAGTGTGTCTCTGTGTGTGTGTCTCTGTGTGTGTCTCTGTGTGTGTGTGTGTCTCTGTGAGTGTCTGTGTGTGTGTGTCTCTGTGTGTGTCTCTGTGTGTGTGTGTCTCTGTGAGTGTCTCTGTGAGTGTCTCTGTGTGTCTCTGTGTGTGTGTGTGTCTCTGTGTGTGTCTCTGTGTGTGTCTCTGTGTCTCTGTCTCTGTGAGTGTCTCTGTGTCTCTGTGTGTGTGTCTCTGTCTCTGTGAGTGTCTCTGTGTCTCTGTGTGTGTGTCTCTGTGAGTGTTTCTGTGTGTGTGTGTCTCTGTGTGTGTGTGTGTCTCTGTGTGTGTGTCTGTGTGTGTGTGTCTCTGTGTGTGTCTCTGTGTGTCTCTGTGTGTCTCTGTGAGTGTCTCTGTGTGTGTCTCTGTGAGTGTCTCTGTGTGTGTCTCTGTGTGTCTCTGTGTGTGTCTCTGTGTGTCTCTGTGAGTGTCTCTGTGTGTGTGTCTCTGTGAGTGTCTCTGTGTGTGTGTCTCTGTGAGTGTCTCTGTGAGTGTCTCTGTGTGTCTCTGTGTGTGTTTCTGTGTGTGTGTGTCTCTGTGTGTGTGTCTCTGTGTGTGTGTCTCTGTGTGTCTCTGTGTCTCTGTGTGTCTCTGTGAGTGTCTCTGTGTGTGTCTCTGTGTGTGTCTCTGTGTGTGTCTCTGTGTGTGGGTGTCTCTGTGAGTGTCTCTGTGTCTCTGTGTGTGTGTCTCTGTGTGTGTCTCTGTGAGTGTCTGTGTGTGTGTCTCTGTGTGTGTCTGTGTGTCTCTGTGTGTGTCTCTGTGTGTGTCTGTGTGTCTCTGTGTGTGTCTCTGTGTGTGTGTGTCTCTGTGTGTGTGTGTCTCTGTGTGTGTCTCTGTGTGTGTCTCTGTGTGTGTCTCTGTGAGTGTCTCTGTGTGTGTCTCTGTGTGTGTGTCTCTGTGTGTGTCTCTGTGTGTGTCTCTGTGTGTGTCTCTGTGTGTGTCTCTGTGTGTGTGTCTGTGAGTGTCTCTGTGTGTGTGTCTCTGTGTGTATCTCTGTGTGTGTGTCTCTGTGAGTGTGTCTCTGTGTGTGTCTCTGTGAGTGTCTCTGTGTGTGTGTGTGTGTCTCTGTGTGTGTCTCTGTGTGTGTCTCTGTGTGTGTCTGTGTGTGTGTCTCTGTGTGTCTCTGTGAGTCTCTGTGAGTGTCTGTGTGTGTGTCTCTGTGTGTGTCTCTGTGTGTGTCTGTGTGTGTGTGTCTCTGTGAGTGTCTCTGTACGTGTGTCTCTGTACGTGTCTGTGTGTGTGTCTCTGTGTGTGTGTCTCTGTGTGTGTGTCTCTGTGTGTGTGTCTCTGTGTGTGTCTCTGTGTGTGTGTCTCTGTGTGTGTCTCTGTGTGTGTCTCTGTGTGTGTCTCTGTGGGGGTCTCTGTGAGTGTCTGTGTGTGTCTCTGTGTGTGTCTCTGTGTGTGTCTCTGTGAGTGTCTCTGTGTCTGTGTCTGTGTGTGTCTCTGTGTCTCTGGGTGTCTCTGTGTGTTTGTCTCTGTGTCTGTGTGTGTCTCTGTGTGTGTCTGTGTGTCTCTGTGTGTCTGTGTGTGTGTGTGTGTGTCTCTGTGTGTGTTTCTGTGTCTGTGTGTCTCTGTGTGTGTCTCTTTGTGTGTCTCTGTGTGTGTCTCTGTGTCTCTGTGTGTGTCTCTGTGTGTGTCTCTGTGGGGGTCTCTGTGAGTGTCTGTGTGAGTGTCTGTGTGTGTCTCTCTCTCTGTGTGTGTGTCTCTGTGTGTCTCTGTGTCTGTGGGTGTCTCTGTGGGTGCCTCTGTGAGTGTCTTTGTGTCTCTGTGAGTGTCTCTGTAGGTGTCTTTGTGAGTGTCTCTGTGGGTGTCTCTGTGGGTGTCTCTGAGTGTGTCTGTGAGTGTCTCTGTGTGTGTCTCTGTGTCTCTCTGTGTGTGTCTCTGTGTGTGTCTCTGTGGGTGTCTTTGTGTGTTTCTCTGTGGGTGTCTTTGTGAGTGTCTCTGTGTGTGTCTCTGTGTCTGTGGGTGTCTCTGTGGTTGTCTCTGTGTGTGTCTGTGGGTGTCTCTGTGGTTGTCTCTGTGTGTCTCTGTGTGTGTCTCTGTGGGTGTCTTTGTGAGTGTCTCTGTGTCTGTGAGTGTCTGTGTGTGTGTCTCTGTGTGTCTCTGTGTCTCTGTGTGTGTTTCTGTGTCTGTGTGTGTCTCTGTGTGTCTCTGTGGGTCTCTAGAGTATTTGTCTGTGTGTGTGTTCACCTGTGTGTGTGTTCACCTGTGTGTGTGTTCACCTGCCTGTGTGTGTGTTCACCTGTGTGTGTGTTCACCTGTGTGTGTTCACCTGTGTGTGTGTTCACCTGTGTGTGTGTTCACCTGTGTGTGTGTTCACCTGTGTGTGTGTTCACCTGCGTGTGTGTTCACCTGTGTGTGTGTTCACCTGTGTGTGTGTTCACCTGTGTGTGTGTTCACCTGTGTGTGTGTTCACCTGTGTGTGTGTGTGTTCACCTGTGTGTGTGTGTGTGTTCACCTGTGTGTGTGTGTGTTCACCTGTGTGTGTGTTCACCTGTGTGTGTGTGTTCACCTGTGTGTGTGTGTGTGTTCACCTGTGTGTGTGTGTTCACCTGTGTGTGTGTTCACCTGTGTGTGTGTGTTCACCTGTGTGTGTGTTCACCTGTGTGTGTGTGTTCACCTGTGTGTGTGTTCACCTGCCTGTGTGTTCACCTGTGTGTGTGTGTGTGTTCACCTGTGTGTGTGTTCACCTGCGTGTGTGTTCACCTGTGTGTGTGTTCACCTGTGTGTGTGTTCACCTGTGTGTGTGTGTTCACCTGCCTGTGTGTTCACCTGTGTGTGTGTTCACCTGTGTGTGTGTTCACCCGTGTGTGTGTTCACCTGTGTGTGTGTGTGTTCACCTGTGTGTGTGTTCACCTGTGTGTGTGTTCACGTGTGTGTGTGTGTTCACCTGTGTGTGTGTTCACCTGTGTGTGTGTTCACCTGTGTGTGTGTTCACCTGTGTGTGTGTTCACCTGTGTGTGTGTTCACCTGCCTGTGTGTGTTCACCTGCCTGTGTGTGTTCACCTGCCTGTGTGTGTGTTCACCTGCCTGTGTGTGTGTTCACCTGCCTGTGTGTTCACCTGTGTGTGTGTTCACCTGTGTGTGCGTGTTCACCTGTGTGTGTGTTCACCTGTGTGTGTGTGTGTGTTCACCTGTGTGTGTGTTCACCTGTGTGTGTGTTCACCTGTGTGTGTGTGTTCACCTGTGTGTGTGTTCACCTGTGTGTGTGTGTGTGTTCACCTGCCTGTGTGTGTGTTCACCTGCCTGTGTGTGTGTTCACCTGTGTGTGTGTTCACCTGCGTGTGTGTTCACCTGCGTGTGTGTTCACCTGCGTGTGTGTTCACCTGCGTGTGTGTTCACCTGCTTGTGTGTGTGTGTTCACCTGTGTGTGTGTTCACCTGCCTGTGTGTGTGTTCACCTGCTTGTGTGTGTGTGTTCACCTGTGTGTGTTCACCTGTGTGTGTTCACCTGTGTGTGTGTGTTCACCTACCTGTGTGTGTGTGTTCACCTACCTGTGTGTGTGTTCACCTACCTGTGTGTGTGTGTTCACCTGTGTGTGTGTTCACCTGTGTGTGTTCACCTGTGTGTGTGTTCACCTGTGTGTGTGTTCACCTGTGTGTGTGTTCACCTGCCTGTGTGTGTGTTCACCTGTGTGTGTGTGTTCACCTGTGTGTGTGTTCACCTGTGTGTGTGTGTTCACCTGTGTGTGTGTGTTCACCTGTGTGTGTTCACCTGTGTGTGTTCACCTGTGTGTGTGTTCACCTGTGTGTGTGTGTGTTCACCTGTGTGTGTGTGTGTTCACCTGTGTGTGTGTGTTCACCTGTGTGTGTGTGTTCACCTGTGTGTGTGTGTTCACCTGTGTGTGTGTGTTCACCTGTGTGTGTGTGTTCACCTATCTGTGTGTGTGTGTGTTCACCTACCTGTGTGTGTGTGTGTTCACCTACCTGTGTGTGTGTGTGTGTTCACCTACCTGTGTGTGTGTGTGTGTGTTCACCTACCTGTGTGTGTGTGTGTTCACCTGTGTGTGTGTTCACCTGTGTGTGTGTTCACCTGTGTGTGTGTTCACCTGTGTGTGTGTTCACCTGTGTGTGTGTGTGTTCACCTGTGTGTGTGTGTGTGTGTGTTCACCTGTCTGTGTGTGTTCACCTGTGTGTGTGTTCACCTGTGTGTGTTCACCTGTGTGTGTTCACCTGTGTGTGTGTGTTCACCTGTGTGTGTGTGTGTTCACCTGTGTGTGTTCACCTGTGTGTGTTCACCTGTGTGTGTGTGTGTTCACCTGTGTGTGTGTGTGTGTTCACCTGTGTGTGTGTTCACCTGTGTGTGTGTGTGTTCACCTGTGTGTGTGTGTGTGTTCACCTGTGTGTGTGTGTTTACCTACCTGTGTGTGTGTGTGTTCACCTGTGTGTGTGTTCACCTGTGTGTGTGTGTTCACCTGTGTGTGTGTGTTCACCTGTGTGTGTGTGTGTTCACCTACCTGTGTGTGTGTTCACCTACCTGTGTGTGTGTGTGTGTGTTCACCTACCTGTGTGTGTGTGTGTGTGTTCACCTGTGTGTGTGTTCACCTGTGTGTGTGTTCACCTGTGTGTGTGTGTGTTCACCTGTGTGTGTGTGTGTGTGTTCACCTGTGTGTGTGTGTGTTCACCTGTGTGTGTGTGTGTTCACCTGTGTGTGTGTTCACCTGTGTGTGTTCACCTGTGTGTGTGTGTGTTTACCTACCTGTGTGTGTGTGTGTTCACCTGTGTGTGTGTTCACCTGTGTGTGTGTGTTCACCTGTGTGTGTGTGTTCACCTACCTGTGTGTGTGTGTGTGTTCACCTACCTGTGTGTGTGTGTGTGTTCACCTACCTGTGTGTGTGTGTGTGTTCACCTACCTGTGTGTGTGTGTGTTCACCTGTGTGTGTGTTCACCTGTGTGTGTGTGTTCACCTGCGTGTGTTCACCTGTGTGTGTGTTCACCTGTGTGTGTGTGTTCACCTGTGTGTGTGTGTTCACCTGTGTGTGTGTGTTCACCTGTGTGTGTTCACCTGTGTGTGTGTTCACCTGTGTGTGTGTTCACCTGTGTGTGTGTGTTCACCTGTGTGTGTGTTCACCTGCCTGTGTGTGTGTTCACCTGCCTGTGTGTGTGTTCACCTGCCTGTGTGTGTTCACCTGCCTGTGTGTGTTCACCTGCCTGTGTGTGTGTTCACCTGCCTGTGTGTGTGTTCACCTGCCTGTGTGTGTGTTCACCTGTGTGTGTGTGTTCACCTGTGTGTGTGTGTTCACCTGTGTGTGTGTGTTCACCTGTGTGTGTTCACCTGTCTGTGTGTGTTCACCTGTCTGTGTGTGTTCACCTGTCTGTGTGTGTTCACCTGTGTGTGTGTTCACCTGTGTGTGTGTTCACCTGTGTGTGTTCACCTGTCTGTGTGTGTTCACCTGTCTGTGTGTGTTCACCTGCCTGTGTGTGTTCACCTGTCTGTGTGTGTTCACCTGCCTGTGTGTGTGTGTGTTCACCTGTGTGTGTGTGTTCACCTGTGTGTGTGTGTTCACCTGTGTGTGTGTGTTCACCTGTGTGTGTGTGTTCACCTGTGTGTGTGTGTTCACCTGTATGTGTGTTCACCTGTGTGTGTGTGTTCACCTGTGTGTGTGTTCACCTGTGTGTGTGTGTTCACCTGTGTGTGTGTTCACCTGTGTGTGTGTGTTCACCTGTGTGTGTGTGTTCACCTGTGTGTGTTCACCTGCCTGTGTGTGTTCACCTGTGTGTGTTCACCTGCCTGTGTGTGTTCACCTGTGTGTGTGTTCACCTGTGTGTGTGTTCACCTGTGTGTGTGTTCACCTGTCTGTGTGTGTTCACCTGTCTGTGTGTGTTCACCTGCCTGTGTGTGTTCACCTGTCTGTGTGTGTGTTCACCTGTGTGTGTGTGTGTGTGTGTTCACCTGTGTGTGTGTGTTCACCTGTGTGTGTGTGTTCACCTGTGTGTGTGTGTTCACCTGTGTGTGTTCACCTGTGTGTGTGTGTGTTCACCTGTATGTGTGTTCACCTGTGTGTGTTCACCTGTGTGTGTGTTCACCTGTGTGTGTTCACCTGTGTGTGTGTGTTCACCTGTGTGTGTGTGTTCACCTGTGTGTGTGTTCACCTGTGTGTGTGTTCACCTGTGTGTGTGTTCACCTGTGTGTGTGTGTTCACCTGTGTGTGTGTGTTCACCTGTGTGTGTGTTCACCTGCCTGTGTGTGTTCACCTGTGTGTGTGTTCACCTACCTGTGTGTGTTCACCTGTGTGTGTGTTCACCTGTGTGTGTGTTCACCTGTGTGTGTTCACCTGTCTGTGTGTTCACCTGTGTGTGTGTGTTCACCTGTGTGTGTTCACCTGTGTGTGTTCACCTGTGTGTGTTCACCTGTCTGTGTGTGTTCACCTGTGTGTGTGTTCACCTGTGTGTGTGTTCACCTGTGTGTGTGTTCACCTGTGTGTGTGTGTTCACCTGTGTGTGTCTGTGTGCAGCTGCTGGTTGCGATTTTCTCTGTGGCTGGGGCTCTGCGCTGCAAATCAACAACAGAGTTCATGAGTGGTCTTCACTGCTGCAACAAATGTCATGCCGGTAACAACAACAACAACAACCACTATCACAACAACAACAACAACAACCATCACAACAACAATCACAACAACCACCATCACCACAACAACAACAACAACAGAGTTCATGAGTGGTCTTCACTGCTGTAACAAATGTCATGCCGGTAACTACAACAACAACCACTATCACCACAACAACAACAACAACAACCATCACAACAACAACCACAACAACCACCATCACCACAACAACAACAACAGAGTTCATGAGCGGTCTTCACTGCTGTAACAAATGTCATGCCGGTAACTACAACAACAACAACAACCACTATCACCACAACAACAACAACAACAACCATCACAATAACAACCACAACAACCACCATCACCACAACAACAACAACAGAGTTCATGAGTGGTCTTCACTGCTGCAACAAATGTCATGCCGGTAACTACAACAACAACAACAACCACAACAACAACAACAACAACCACAACAACAACCACAACAACAACAATAACAACAACAACCACTATCACCACAACAACAACCACCATCACAACAACAACAACAACCACAACAACAACAACAGAGTTCATGAGTGGTCTTCACTGCTGTAACAAATGTCATGCCGGTAACTACAACAACAACAACCACAACAACAACAATAACAACAACAACAACAACCACAACAACAACAACCACCACCACAACAACAACAACAGAGTTCATGAGTGGTCTTCACTGCTGCAACAAATGTCATGCCGGTAACAACAACAACAACAACCACAACAACCACAACAACCACTATCACCACAACAACTACAACAACAACCACAACCACAACAACAACCACAACAACCACCATCACCACAACAACAGCAACAACCACCATCACAACAACAACAACAACAACAGAGTTCATGAGTGGTCTTCACTGCTGCAACAAATGTCATGCCGGTAACTACAACAACAACCACAACCATCACCACAACAACAACAATAACAACAACAACCATCACAACAACAACAACAGAGTTCATGAGTGGTCTACACTGCTGCAACAAATGTCATGCCGGTAACTACAACAACAACAACTATCACCACAACAACAACAACCACCACCACCACAACCACAACAACCACCATCACCACAACAACAACAACAACCACAACAACAACAACCACCACAACAACAACAGAGTTCATGAGTGGTCTACACTGCTGCAACAAATGTCATGCCGGTAACTACAACAACAACCACTATCACAACAACCATCACTACCACCACAACAACAACAACCATCACAACAACAACCACTATCACAACAACAACAACAGAGTTCATGAGTGGTCTTCACTGCTGCAACAAATGTCATGCCGGTAACAACCACAACAACAACCACTATCACCACAACAACAACAACCATCACAACAACTACAACAGAGTTCATGAGTGGTCTACACTGCTGCAACAAATGTCATGCCGGTAACTACAACAACAACAACCACCACAACCACAACAACCACCATCACCACAACAACAACCACAACAACCATCACAACAACAACAACCACAACAACAACCACCATCACAACAACAACAACAACAGAGTTCATGAGTGGTCTACACTGCTGCAACAAATGTCATGCCGGTAACTACAACAACAACTACAACAACAACAACAACAACCATCACAACAACCACTATCACCACAACAACCATCACAACAACAACAGAGTTCATGAGTGGTCTACACTGCTGTAATAAATGTCATGCCGGTAACTACAACAACAACAACAACCACAACAACAACAACCATCACAACAACAACAACAACAACCACAACAACAACAACCACAACAACAACAACCATCACAACAACAACCACCATCACAACAACAACAACAGAGTTCATGAGTGGTCTTCACTGCTGCAACAAATGTCATGCCGGTAACTACAACAACAACAACCACTATCACCACAACAACAACAACCATCACAACAACAACCACCATCACAACAACAACAACAGAGTTCATGAGTGGTCTTCACTGCTGCAACAAATGTCATGCCGGTAACTACAACAACAACAACCACTATCACCACAACAACAACAACCATCACAACAACAACCACCATCACAACAACAACAACAGAGTTCATGAGTGGTCTTCACTGCTGCAACAAATGTCATGCCGGTAACTACAACAACAACCACTATCACCACAACAACAACAACCATCACAACAACAACCACAATAACAACAACAACAACCACAACAACAACCACCACAACAACAACAACAGAGTTCATGAGTGGTCTTCACTGCTGCAACAAATGTCATGCCGGTAACTACAACAACAACCACCACAACAACCACAACAACCACAACAACAACAACAACAACCACAACAACAACAACAACCACAACAACAACAACAACCACAACAACAACCACAACAACCACCATCACCACAACAACAACAACAGAGTTCATGAGTGGTCTTCACTGCTGCAACAAATGTCATGCCGGTAACTACAACAACAACAACCACTATCACCACAACAACAACAACCATCACAACAACAACCACCATCACAACAACAACAACAGAGTTCATGAGTGGTCTTCACTGCTGCAACAAATGTCATGCCGGTAACTACAACAACAACCACCACAACAACCACAACAACCACAACAACAACAACAACCACAACAACAACCACAACAACAACAACAACCACAACAACAACCACAACAACAACCACAACAACCACTATCACCACAACCACAACAACAGAGTTCATGAGTGGTCTTCACTGCTGCAACAAATGTCATGCCGGTAACAACAACAACAACAACCACCACCACCACAACCACAACAACAACAACCATCACAACAACAACAACCATCACAACAACCACCATCACAACAACAACAACAGAGTTCATGAGTGGTCTACACTGCTGCAACAAATGTCATGCCGGTAACAACAACAACAACCACAACAACAACAACCACAACAACCAACACAACAACAACAACAACCATCACAACAATAACAACCATCACAACAACAACAACAACCATCACAACAACAACAACCATCACAACAACAACAACAACCACAACAACCAACACAACCACAACAACCAACACAACAACAACAACCATCACAACAATAACAACCATCACAACAACAACAACAACAACCATCACAACAACAACAACCATCACAACAACCACCATCACCACAACAACAACAACAACCACAACAACCACAACAACAACAGAGTTCATGAGTGGTCTTCACTGCTGTAACAAATGTCATGCCGGTAACAACAACAACAACCATCACAACAACAACCACAACAACCATCACAACAACAACAATCACAACAACAACAACAACAACCACAACAACAACAACCACCATCACAACAACAACAACAGAGTTCATGAGTGGTCTACACTGCTGTAACAAATGTCATGCCGGTAACAACAACAACCACTATCACCACAACAACAACAACCACCACCACCACAACCACAACAACAACAACAACCATCACAACAACAACCACCATCACAACAACAACAACAGAGTTCATGAGTGGTCTACACTGCTGCAACAAATGTCATGCCGGTAACTACAACAACAACCACTATCACCACAACAACAACAACCATCACAACAACAACCATCACTACCACCACAACAACAACAATCACAACAACAACAACAACAACCACAACAACCACCATCACAACAACAACAACAGAGTTCATGAGTGGTCTACACTGCTGTAACAAATGTCATGCCGATAACAACAACAACAACAACCATCACAACAACAACCACAACAACCATCACAACAACAACAATCACAACAACAACAACAACAACCACAACAACAACAACCACCATCACAACAACAACAACAGAGTTCATGAGTGGTCTTCACTGCTGCAACAAATGTCATGCCGGTAACTACAACAACAACCACTATCACAACAACAATAACAACAACAACAACCACCATCACAACAACAACAACA
Organism: Petromyzon marinus; assembly: GCF_048934315.1. NCBI lineage: Eukaryota > Metazoa > Chordata > Hyperoartia > Petromyzontiformes > Petromyzontidae > Petromyzon > Petromyzon marinus. The sequence continues at coordinate 3,833,144 of NC_133741.1, read as the reverse complement.
ACAACCACAACAACAACAACAACCACAACAACAACCACAACAACCACCATCACCACAACAACAACAACAGAGTTCATGAGTGGTCTTCACTGCTGCAACAAATGTCATGCCGGTAACTACAACAACAACAACCACTATCACCACAACAACAACAACCATCACAACAACAACCACCATCACAACAACAACAACAGAGTTCATGAGTGGTCTTCACTGCTGCAACAAATGTCATGCCGGTAACTACAACAACAACCACCACAACAACCACAACAACCACAACAACAACAACAACCACAACAACAACCACAACAACAACAACCACAACAACAACAACAACCACAACAACAACCACAACAACCACTATCACCACAACCACAACAACAGAGTTCATGAGTGGTCTTCACTGCTGCAACAAATGTCATGCCGGTAACAACAACAACAACAACCACCACCACCACAACCACAACAACAACAACCATCACAACAACAACAACCATCACAACAACCACCATCACAACAACAACAACAGAGTTCATGAGTGGTCTACACTGCTGCAACAAATGTCATGCCGGTAACAACAACAACAACCACAACAACAACAACCACAACAACCAACACAACAACAACAACAACCATCACAACAATAACAACCATCACAACAACAACAACAACCATCACAACAACAACAACCATCACAACAACAACAACAACCACAACAACCAACACAACAACAACCATCACAACAATAACAACCATCACAACAACAACAACAACCATCACAACAACAACAACCATCACAACAACAACAACCACCACAACAACCACCATCACCACAACAACAACAACAACCACAACAACCACAACAACAACAGAGTTCATGAGTGGTCTTCACTGCTGTAACAAATGTCATGCCGGTAACAACAACAACAACAACCATCACAACAACAACCACAACAACCATCACAACAACAACAATCACAACAACAACAACAACAACCACAACAACAACAACCACCATCACAACAACAACAACAGAGTTCATGAGTGGTCTACACTGCTGTAACAAATGTCATGCCGGTAACAACAACAACCACTATCACCACAACAACAACAACCACCACCACCACAACCACAACAACAACAACAACCATCACAACAACAACCACCATCACAACAACAACAACAACAGAGTTCATGAGTGGTCTTCACTGCTGCAACAAATGTCATGCCGGTAACTACAACAACAACCATCACAACAACAACCATCACTACCACCACAACAACAACAATCACAACAACAACAACAACCACAACAACCACCATCACAACAACAACAACAGAGTTCATGAGTGGTCTACACTGCTGTAACAAATGTCATGCCGGTAACAACAACAACAACAACCATCACAACAACAACCACAACAACCATCACAACAACAACAATCACAACAACAACAACAACAACCACAACAACAACAACCACCATCACAACAACAACAACAGAGTTCATGAGTGGTCTTCACTGCTGCAACAAATGTCATGCCGGTAACAACAACAACAACCATCACAACAACAACAACCACAACAACCAACACAACAACAACAACAACCATCACAACAATAACAACCATCACAACAACAACAACAACAACCATCACAACAACAACAACCATCACAACAACAACAACCACAACAACCAACAACAACAACAACAACCATCACAACAATAACAACCATCACAACAACAACAACCATCACAACAACAACAACAACCATCACAACAACAACAACCACCACAACAACCACCATCACAACAACAACAACAACAGAGTTCATGAGTGGTCTACACTGCTGCAACAAATGTCATGCCGGTAACAACAACAACAACTACAACAACAACAACCACAACAACAACTACAACCATCATAACAACAACAACAACCACCACAACAATCACAACAACAACCACAACAACTACAACCATCATAACAACAACAACCACCACAACAACCACAACAACCACAACAACAACCACCATCACAACAACAACAACCACAACAACAACAACCACAACAACAACAACCACCATCACAACAACAACAGAGTTCATGAGTGGTCTTCACTGCTGTAACAAATGTCATGCCGGTAACAACAACAACAATAACAACAACAACAACAACCATCACAACAACAACAACAACCACCACAACAACAACAACAGAGTTCATGAGCAGTCTTCACCGCTGCAACAAATGTCATGCCGGTAACAACAACAACAACAACAATCATAACAACAACCATCACTACCACCGCAACAACAACAACCATCACAACAACCACCATCACAACAACAACAACAGAGTTCATGAGCGGTCTTCACTGCTGCAACAAATGTCATGCCGGTAACAACAACCACAACAATAACAACAACAACCACAACAACAACCACAACAACCACCACCACAACCACTCTAACTTCAACCACAGCAATCACTTTGAGTGATATGTGAGCAATTGGTGAGTGGGTGAGTGAGTGACTGAGTGAGTGTATGAGTGAGTGAGTGGGTGAGTGAGTGAGTGGGTGAGTGAGTGAGTGGGTGAGTTAGTGGATGAATGATTGGGTGAGTGAGTGATTGGGTGAGTGAGTGGGTGAGTGAGTGGGTGAGTTAGTGAATGAGTGAGTGATTGGGTGGGTGAGTGAGTGGGTGAGTGAGTGAGTGAGTGGGTGAGTGAGTGATTGGGTGAGTGAGTGGGTGGGTGAGTGGATCGGTGGGTGAGTGAGTGGGTGAGTGAGTGGGTGAGTGAGTGGGTGAGTTAGTGGATGAGTGAGTGATTGGTTGAGTGAGTGAGTGTGTGAGTGGGTGAGTGAGTGGGTGGGTGAGTGAGTGAGTGATGGGGTGAGTGGGTGAGTGAGTGGGGAAGTGAGTGGGTGAGTGAGTGGATCGGTGGGTGAGTGAGTGGGTGAGTGAGTGGGTGAGTTAGTGGGTGAGTTAGTGGATGAGTGATTGAGTGAGTGATTGAGTGAGTGATTGAGTGAGTGAGTGGGTGACTGAGTGAGTGTATGAGTGAGTGGGTGAGTGGGTGAGTGAGTGAGTGGGTGAGTGATGGGGTGAGTGAGTGAGTGAGTGGGTGAGTGAGTGGGTGAGTGAGTGGGTGAGTGAGTGGGTGAGTTAATGGGTGAGTGAGTGAGTGAGTGGGTGAGTGGGTGAGTTAGTGGGTGAATGATTTGGTGAGTGAGTGAATGGGTGAGTGTATGAGAGAGTGAGTGGGTGAGTGAGTATTGTCACGATTAGCTCTATGCTGCACTACAAACCTGACGATCCGAGTTCAATTCCTACTCACAGCCAACACCAGTGACGATTATACTCGCTACTGACAGCACTTGCCCCTACAGCCTGCTAGAGGCTACACGGGGGATCTTTGTCTGTGTGTATTTGCTACTGACAGCACTTGCCCCTACAGCCTGCTAGAGGCTACACGGGGGATCTTTGTCTGTGTGTAGGTGCTACTGACAGCACTTGCTCCTACAGCCTGCTAGAGGCTACACGGGGGATCTTTGTCTGTGTGTAGGTGCTACTAACAGCACTTGCCCCTACAGCCTGCTAGAGGCTACATGGGGGATCTTTGTCTTTATCTGTGTGTATCCCGGTGGTGGTGAAGGTGGTGATTATTGTGGGTAGGGTTGTGATGGTGGTGATGGTTGTGATGATGATGGTGATGATGATAATGGTTGTGATTGTGATGATAATGATGGTGGTGATGGTGATGATGATGATGGTGGTGATGATGATGATGAAGGTGGTGATGATGGTGGTGATGATGGTGGTGATGATGGTGGTGATGATGGTGGTGATGATGGTGGTGATGATGGTGGTGATGATGATTGTGGTGATGATGATTGTGGTGATGATAGTGAAGGTGGTGATGATGGTGGTGATGATGATGGTGGTGATGATAGTGAAGGTGGTGATGATGGTGGTGATGATGGTGGTGATGATGATTGTGGTGATGATGGTGGTGATGATAGTGAAGGTGGTGATGATGATTGTGATGATGATTGTGGTCGCTAACAGCACTTGCCCTGACCGTCTGCTCCAGCCAGCTAACGGGTGCGATCTTTTGGCTTTGTACACTCACACACTCACACACACTCACACACACACTCACACACACACACTCACACACTCACACACACACTCACACACACACTCACACACTCACACACACACTCACACACTCACACACACTCACACACACGTACACACTCACACACACACACTCACACACACACACGCACACACACACACTCACACACACACGGACTCCAGGTGAGTACATGGTCTCCACGTGCACGGACAACCGCACTCGGACAGTCTGTGCCGGCTGTCCCGAGGGCACCTTCACAGCGGTGTCCAACTACGCCAAGACCTGTCTGCCATGTAGCCGCTGCTCAGCAGGTGAGACGCTGGGGCTACCCGGGCCACCTTTGTCTGTGCCTGGAGGAGGAGGTGCTTGGCACTGCCCCTACAGTCTGTTACGGGCTATGTGGGTGGGGGAGCTTTGTGCGTGTCTGTGTATGTCTGTCACTTGCGAAACGTGGACCCCCCCCATCTAATGGAACATCTTCGCCGGTTAGAAACATTTAGGCCGGCCTGCCTACGATCCATCCTTGGGTTTAACCTGCAGGCTGGATTGTGTGAGGAGCTCACAAATCTTTGAAAGATCTGGGCAAGGTCCCATCGGTGAGCTCCTCCGGCGGGCAAGACTGCGATGGCTGGGTCATGTAGCCCGCGTGCCCAGCCACCGCATGCCGAAACAGCTTTTGTTCGGCCGGATTGAGGGGACTAAGCGGGCGCGGCACGGGCTAGAGAAGAGATGGAGTGATGTGGTACAGGAGGACGTGGAGCTGAGTGGACTAGCCGATGACTGGTACCAGCGGTGTCAAGATCGGCCTCTGTGGAGGAGGCTCGTGAAGGATGCTACTGGGCAGTTGGAGGCAGTCGCCCTCCAACAACAACGGAGGGCGGAGGAGCGACGCTCACAACAACGAGCGGAGCGCCGGGTGGCTAAAGCACAGCAGGTTGGCACAGTAGGGGGCACAGGTGGTGCATCAGCCAGTCATCTCAGTCAGTCGACCCGTGGCACCTGCTGGGTCTGCCCAGTGACCTCCTGCCAGCGGGCGTTCGACACTTCACGTGGCCTCAAGGTGCACATAGCCTGGCACAAGCGTCGTGGTGACGTCACCGCCACTTAGTGGCGAATGGCGGTTGTTGTTGTGTCTATGTGTGTGTGTGTGTCTATGTGGAAGAAGTCACCCCCTGTGAGTGGCTGGCTGAGGTGCCATCTGTTGAGGAAGTACTGAAGGCAATCCGGAGTCTGAGACCAGGAAAGGCAGCGGGCAGAGATGATCTCCCAAGCGAAATGCTGAGGGAGGGTGGCGTTTGTGCACAGACTGCCCTATATGACATCATAACAACAGTCTGGACCACTGGACGGGTTCCGCAGGATTGGAAGGATGCCCTGGTGATCCCCCTTTTTAAGAAGGGGGACCACACAGACTGTAACAACTACCGGGGCATCTCACTCCTCAGTGTGCCGGGAAAGGTCCTGGCAAGGATTATTGAACATCGCCTTGCCAGGCACGCTGAGGAGAGGCTTGCGGAGCCCCAATGCGGTTTCAGGAAAGGGCGGTCCTGCACAGATGCCATATTTTCTGTCCGTCTGCTACAGCAGAGGTGTAGGGAATTCCAACAAGACCTACATCTCTGTTTTATTGACCTGGTCAAGGCCTATGATACCATTAGTAGGCCTGGGCTCTGGGTTGTTCTTTGTGCTTTTGGAGTACCTGACCCTTTGCTCACGATCATTAAGGACCTTCATGATGGTGAGCAGGCCCGGGTAAAACTACGTGGCCGGGAGTCAGAGCCATTCCCTGTACACCTTGGGGTGTGACAGGGATGTCCTCTGGCTCCCACATTTAACATCTATTTTGACCACGTAGTTCGTGAAGCCTTCAATAGCTGTACCGGGGGAATTTCCATATGGTACAGATATAATGGGAGGCTGATCGATGCCCGGGTGCGGTCAAGGAATGGCTCCCTTTTGTTCAACCACGTTATGTATGCTGATGATTTGGTAATAGCTGCTCATTCAGAGGAGGAGTTGGAGACGCTGTTGCTGAGACTGGAGCGTGCCACTAAGCACCTGCCTGGCTATTTTGTGTGTAGGCGCTACTAACAGCACTTGCCCCTACAGCCTGCTAGAGGCTACTTGGGGGATCTTTGTCTGCGTAGGTGCTACTGACAGCACTTACCAAA
>NC_133741.1:3804327-3821827 GCF_048934315.1 Petromyzon marinus | reverse complement strand
GCTACAGGTGTGCACCCCGACCCAGGACACTCTGTGTGGGTGTCTATGTGTCTGTGTGTCTATGTGTGTGTGTGTGTGTGTGTCTATGTGTGTGTGTGTCTATGTGTGTGTGTGTCTATGTGTGTGTCTATGTGTGTGTGTCACCACAGCCATGGGCCAGGTGATGCTTCAGGTGTGCACCCCGACCCAGGACACTCTGTGTGGGTGTCTGTGTGTGTGTGTGTGTGTCTATGTGTGTGTGTCTATGTGTGTGTCTATGTGTCACCACAGCCATGGGCCACGTGACGCTACAGGTGTGCACCCCGACCCAGGACACTCTGTGTGTGTGTCTATGTGTGTGTCTATGTGTGTGTGTGTGTGTGTGTCTATGTGTGTGTATGTCTATGTGTGTGTCTGTGTGTGTGTGTCTATGTGTGTGTGTCACCACAGCTATGGGCCACGTGACGCTACAGGTGTGCACCCCGACCCAGGACACTCTGTGTGTGTGTCTATGTGTGTGTCTGTGTGTGTGTGTCTGTGTGTGTGTATGTGTGGGTGTCTCTATGTGTCTATGTGTGTGTGTCTATGTGTGTGTGTGTGTGTCTATGTGTGTGTGTCACCACAGCCATGGGCCACGTGACGCTACAGGTGTGCACCCCGACCCAGGACACTCTGTGTGTGTGTGTGTCTGTGTGTGTGTCTGTGTGTGTGTCTATGTGTGTGTGTGTGTCTATGTGTGTGTCTATGTGTCTATGTGTGTGTGTGTGTCTGTGTGTGTCACCACAGCCATGGGCCACGTGACGCTACAGGTGTGCACCCCGACCGAGGACACTCTGTGTGTGTGTCTATGTGTGTGTCTGTGTGTGTCTATGTGTGTGTGTGTCTATGTGTCTGTGTGTGTGTATGTGTGGGTGTCTCTATGTGTCTATGTGTGTGTGTCTATGTGTGTGTCTATGTGTCTATGTGTGTGTGTCTGTGTGTGTCACCACAGCCATGGGCCACGTGACGCTACAGGTGTGCACCCCGACCCAGGACACTCTGTGTGTGTGTCTATGTGTGTGTGTGTGTGTCTGTGTGTGTCTGTGTCACCACAGCCATGGGCCACGTGACGCTACAGGTGTGCACCCCGACCCAGGACACTCTGTGTGTGTGTCTGTGTGTGTGTGTGTCTATGTGTGTGTGTGTCTATGTGTGTGTCTATGTGTGTGTGTGTCTGTGTGTGTGTGTGTCTGTGTGTGTGTGTCTGTGTGTGTGTCTATGTGTGTCTATGTGTGTGTCTATGTGTGTGTCTATGTGTGTGTCTATGTGTGTCACCACAGCCATGGGCCACGTGACGCTACAGGTGTGCACCCCGACCCAGGACACTCTGTGTGTGTGTGTGTCTATGTGTGTGTCTATGTGTGTGTCTATGTGTGTGTGTGTGTGTCTATGTGTGTGTGTCACCACAGCCATGGGCCACGTGACGCTACAGGTGTGCACCCCGACCCAGGACACTCTGTGTGGGTGCCCCCAGGGCTCCTACCGACACTGCCTGCTGCTCTTTGACTGCTCCACCTTCAACTGTGCAGCCTGCAGCTCCTGCCGAGCCGAATGGGAGGAAATAACTCCTTGTGAGCGAGACACGGGGAGACACGGGGAGACACGGGGAGACACGGGGAGACACGGGGGGACGCGGGGAGACGCTGGGAGACACGGAGACACGGGGGGACACGGGGAGACACGGGGGGACGCGGGGAGACACGGGGAGACACGGGGGGACGCGGGGAGACACGGGGAGACACGGGGAGACACGGGGAGACACAGGGAGACGCGGGGAGACGCGGGGAGACGCTGGGAGACACGGAGACACGGGGAGACGCTGGGAGACGCGGGGAGACGCGGGGAGACGCTGGGAGACACGGGGAGACTCGGGGAGACACGGGGAGACACGGGGAGACACGGGGAGACGCTGGGAGACGCGGGGAGACACAGTGAGACGCGGGGAGACTAGGGGAGACGCGGGGAGACACGGGGAGACACGGGGAGACGCGGGGAGACTCGGGGAGACACGGGGAGATGCGGGGAGACACGGGGAGACGCGGGGAGACTCGGGGAGACTCGGGGAGACGCTGGGAGACGCTGGGAGACACGGGGAGACACGGGGAGACTCGGGGAGACACGGGGAGACACGGGGAGAGACACGGGGAGAGACACGGGGAGACACGGGGAGAGACAGTGAGACGCGGAGAGACGCGAGGAGACGCGGGGAGTGAGTGTATCAGTGTTAGTGGTTGTGGTTGTGTAGGTGGTGACAAGGACACTGTCTGTGTTAATGTGGTGGTGGTAGTTGTTGTTGTGGTTGTTGTTGTGTAGGTGGTGACGAGATGGACATTGTCTGTGTTAATGTGGTGGTAGTGAATGTTGTTGTTGTTGTTGTGGTTGTTGTGGTTGTTGTTGTTTAGGTGGTGACGAGATGGACACTCTCTGTGTTAATGTGGTGGTAGTGAATCTTGTTGTTGTGGTTGTTTAGGTGGTGACGAGATGGACACTGTCTGTGTTAATGTGGTGGTAGTGAATGTTGTTGTGGTTGTTGTTGTTGTTTAGGTGGTGACGAGATGGACACTGTCTGTGTTAATGTGGTGGTAGTGAATGTTGTTGTGGTTGTTGTTGTTGTTTAGGTGGTGACGAGATGGACACTGTCTGTGTTAATGTGGTGGTAGTGAATGTTGTTGTTGTGTTTGTTGTTGTTGTGTAGGTGGTGACGAGATGGACACTCTCTGTGTTAATGTGGTGGTAGTGAATGTTGTTGTTGTGTTTGTTGTTGTTGTGTAGGTGGTGACGAGATGGACACTCTCTGTGTTAATGTGGTGGTAGTGAATGTTGTTGTTGTGGTTGTTGTTGTTGTTTAGGTGGTGACGAGATGGACACTGTCTGTGTTAATGTGGTGGTAGTGAATGTTGTTGTTGTGGTTGTTGTTGTTGTTTAGGTGGTGACGAGATGGACACTGTCTGTGTTAATGTGGTGGTAGTGAATGTTGTTGTGGTTGTTGTTGTTGTTGTGTAGGTGGTGACGAGATGGACACTGTCTGTGTTAATGTGGTGGTAGTGAATGTTGTTGTTGTTGTTGTTGTGTAGGTGGTGATGAGACGGACACTGTCTGTGTTAATGTGGTGGTAGTGAATGTTGTTGTTGTTGTTGTGTAGGTGGTGACGAGATGGACACTGTCTGTGTTAATGTGGTGGTAGTGAATGTTGTTGTGGTTGTTGTTTAGGTGGTGACGAGATGGACACTGTCTGTGTTAATGTGGTGGTAGTGAATGTTGTTGTGGTTGTTGTTTAGGTGGTGACGAGATGGACACTGTCTGTGTTAATGTGGTGGTAGTGAATGTTGTTGTGGTTGTTGTTGTTGTTTAGGTGGTGACGAGATGGACACTCTGTGTGTTAATGTGGTGGTTGTTGTTGTTGTTTAGGTGGTGACGAGATGGACACTGTCTGTGTTAATGTGGTGGTAGTGAATGTTGTTGTGGTTGTTGTTGTTGTTGTGTAGGTGGTGACGAGATGGACACTGTGTTAATGTGGTGGTTGTTGTGGTTGTTGTTGTTGTTGTTGTTTAGGTGGTGACGAGATGGACACTGTGTGTTAATGTGGTGGTTGTTGTGGTTGTTGTTGTTGTTGTGGTTGTTGTTGTTGTTTAGGTGGTGATGAGATGGACACTGTCTGTGTTAATGTGGTGGTAGTGAATGTTGTTGTTGTGGTTGTTGTTGTTGTTGTTGTTGTGGTTGTTGTTGTTGTTGTTTAGGTGGTGACGAGATGGACACTATCTGTGTTAATGTGGTGGTAGTGAATGTTGTTGTGGTTGTTGTTGTTGTTGTGGTTGTTGTTGTTTAGGTGGTGATGAGATGGACACTGTCTGTGTTAATGTGGTGGTTGTTGTGGTTGTGGTTGTTGTTGTTGTTGTTGTTTAGGTGGTGACGAGATGGATACTGTCTGTGTTAATGTGGTGGTAGTGAATGTTGTTGTGGTTGTTGTTGTTGTTGTTGTGGTTGTTGTTGTTTAGGTGGTGATGAGATGGACACTGTCTGTGTTAATGTGGTGGTTGTTGTTGTTGTTGTGTAGGTGGTGATGAGATGGACACTGTCTGTGTTAATGTGGTGGTAGTGAATGTTGTTGTGGTTGTTGTTGTTGTGTAGGTGGTGACGAGATGGACACTGTCTGTGTTAATGTGGTGGTAGTGAATGTTGTTGTGGTTGTTGTTGTTGTTGTGGTTGTTGTTGTTTAGGTGGTGACGAGATGGACACTGTGTTAATGTGGTGGTAGTGAATGTTGTTGTTGTTGTTGTTTAGGTGGTGATGAGATGGACACTGTGTTAATGTGGTGGTAGTGAATGTTGTTGTGGTTGTTGTTGTTGTTGTTTAGGTGGTGACGAGATGGACACTATCTGTGTTAATGTGGTGGTAGTGAATGTTGTTGTGGTTGTTGTTGTTGTTGTTGTGTAGGTGGTGACGAGATGGACACTGTCTGTGTTAATGTGGTTGTTGTTGTTGTGGTTGTTTAGGTGGTGACGAGATGGACACTGTCTGTGTTAATGTGGTGGTAGTGAATGTTGTTGTTGTGGTTGTTGTTGTGGTTGTTGTTGTGGTTGTTGTTGTTTAGGTGGTGACGAGATGGACACTGTCTGTGTTAATGTGGTGGTAGTGAATGTTGTTGTTGTGGTTGTTGTTGTTGTTGTGTAGGTGGTGACGAGATGGACACTGTCTGTGTTAATGTGGTGGTAGTGAATGTTGTTGTTGTGGTTGTTGTTGTTGTTGTTGTTTAGGTGGTGACGAGATGGACACTGTCTGTGTTAATGTGGTGGTAGTGAATGTTGTTGTTGTTGTTGTTGTGGTTGTGGTTGTTGTTGTTGTTGTTTAGGTGGTGATGAGATGGACACTGTCTGTGTTAATGTGGTGGTAGTGAATGTTGTTGTTGTGGTTGTTGTTGTTGTGGTTGTTGTTGTTGTTGTTTAGGTGGTGATGAGATGGACACTGTCTGTGTTAATGTGGTGGTAGTGAATGTTGTTGTTGTTGTTGTTGTGGTTGTTGTTGTGGTTGTTGTTGTTGTTTAGGTGGTGACGAGATGGACACTGTCTGTGTTAATGTGGTGGTAGTGAATGTTGTTGTGGTTGTTGTTGTGGTTGTTGTTGTTGTTGTTTAGGTGGTGATGAGATGGACACTGTCTGTGTTAATGTGGTGGTTGTTGTGGTTGTTGTGGTTGTTGTTGTGGTTGTTGTTGTTGTTGTGTAGGTGGTGACGAGATGGACACTGTCTGTGTTAATGTGGTGGTAGTGAATGTTGTTGTGGTTGTTGTTGTTGTTGTGTAGGTGGTGATGAGATGGACACTGTCTGTGTTAATGTGGTGGTAGTGAATGTTGTTGTTGTTGTGGTTGTTGTTGTTGTTGTTTAGGTGGTGATGAGATGGACACTGTCTGTGTTAATGTGGTGGTAGTGAATGTTGTTGTTGTTGTTTAGGTGGTGATGAGATGGACACTGTCTGTGTTAATGTGGTGGTAGTGAATGTTGTTGTTGTTGTTGTTGTGGTTGTTGTTGTTGTTGTGTAGGTGGTGACGAGATGGACACTGTCTGTGTTAATGTGGTGGTAGTGAATGTTGTTGTTGTGGTTGTTGTTGTTGTTGTGGTTGTTGTTGTTGTTGTTTAGGTGGTGATGAGATGGACACTGTCTGTGTTAATGTGGTGGTAGTGAATGTTGTTGTTGTTGTTGTTGTGGTTGTTGTTGTTGTTGTTGTTGTTTAGGTGGTGACGAGATGGACACTGTCTGTGTTAATGTGGTGGTAGTGAATGTTGTTGTTGTTGTTGTGGTTGTTGTTGTTGTTGTTGTGTAGGTGGTGATGAGATGGACACTCTCTGTGTTAATGTTGTGGTTGTTGTTGTTGTTGTGTAGGTGGTGATGAGATGGACACTGTCTGTGTTAATGTGGTGGTAGTGAATGTTGTTGTTGTGGTTGTTGTTGTTGTTGTTGTGTAGGTGGTGATGAGATGGACACTGTCTGTGTTAATGTGGTGGTAGTGAATGTTGTTGTTGTGGTTGTTGTTGTTGTTGTTGTTGTGTAGGTGGTGATGAGATGGACACTGTCTGTGTTAATGTGGTGGTAGTGAATGTTGTTGTTGTGGTTGTTGTTGTTGTTGTTGTTGTGTAGGTGGTGATGAGATGGACACTGTCTGTGTTAATGTGGTGGTAGTGAATGTTGTTGTTGTTGTTGTTGTGGTGGTTGTTGTTGTTGTTGTGTAGGTGGTGACGAGATGGACACTGTCTGTGTTAATGTGGTGGTAGTGAATGTTGTTGTTGTTGTTGTGGTTGTTGTTGTTGTTGTTGTGTAGGTGGTGACGAGATGGACACTGTCTGTGTTAATGTGGTGGTAGTGAATGTTGTTGTTGTTGTGGTTGTTGTTGTTGTTGTGTAGGTGGTGATGAGATGGACACTGTCTGTGTTAATGTGGTGGTAGTGAATGTTGTTGTTGTTGTTGTTGTGGTTGTTGTTGTTGTTGTGTAGGTGGTGATGAGATGGACACTGTCTGTGTTAATGTGGTGGTAGTGAATGTTGTTGTTGTTGTTGTTGTTGTGGTTGTTGTTGTTGTTGTTGTGTAGGTGGTGATGAGATGGACACTGTCTGTGTTAATGTGGTGGTAGTGAATGTTGTTGTTGTTGTTGTGGTTGTTGTTGTTGTTGTTTAGGTGGTGATGAGATGGACACTGTCTGTGTTAATGTGGTGGTAGTGAATGTTGTTGTGGTTGTTGTTGTGGTGGTTGTTGTTGTTGTTGTTTAGGTGGTGACGAGATGGACACTGTCTGTGTTAATGTGGTGGTAGTGAATGTTGTTGTTGTTGTTGTTGTTGTGGTTGTTGTTGTTGTTGTTTAGGTGGTGACGAGATGGACACTGTCTGTGTTAATGTGGTGGTAGTGAATGTTGTTGTTGTTGTGGTTGTTGTTGTTGTGGTTGTTGTTGTTGTTGTTGTTTAGGTGGTGACGAGATGGACACTGTCTGTGTTAATGTGGTGGTAGTGAATGTTGTTGTTGTTGTTGTGGTTGTTGTTGTTGTTGTTGTGTAGGTGGTGATGAGATGGACACTGTCTGTGTTAATGTGGTGGTAGTGAATGTTGTTGTTGTTGTGGTTGTTGTTGTTGTTGTTGTGTAGGTGGTGATGAGATGGACACTGTCTGTGTTAATGTGGTGGTAGTGAATGTTGTTGTTGTTGTTGTTGTGGTTGTTGTTGTTGTTGTTGTTTAGGTGGTGATGAGATGGACACTGTCTGTGTTAATGTGGTGGTAGTGAATGTTGTTGTGGTTGTTGTTGTGGTTGTTGTTGTGGTTGTTGTTGTTGTTGTGTAGGTGGTGATGAGATGGACACTGTCTGTGTTAATGTGGTGGTAGTGAATGTTGTTGTGGTTGTTGTTGTGGTTGTTGTTGTGGTTGTTGTTGTTGTTGTGTAGGTGGTGATGAGATGGACACTGTCTGTGTTAATGTGGTGGTAGTGAATGTTGTTGTTGTTGTTGTTGTGGTTGTTGTTGTTGTTGTTGTGTAGGTGGTGATGAGATGGACACTGTCTGTGTTAATGTGGTGGTAGTGAATGTTGTTGTGGTTGTTGTTGTGGTTGTTGTTGTTGTTTAGGTGGTGACGAGATGGACACTGTCTGTGTTAATGTGGTGGTAGTGAATGTTGTTGTTGTTGTGGTTGTTGTTGTTGTTGTTGTTGTGTAGGTGGTGATGAGATGGACACTGTCTGTGTTAATGTGGTGGTAGTGAATGTTGTTGTTGTTGTTGTTGTGGTTGTTGTTGTTGTGTAGGTGGTGATGAGATGGACACTGTCTGTGTTAATGTGGTGGTAGTGAATGTTGTTGTTGTGGTTGTTGTTGTTGTTGTTGTTGTTGTTGTGTAGGTGGTGATGAGACGGACACTGTCTGTGTTAATGTGGTGGTAGTGAATGTTGTTGTTGTTGTTGTGGTTGTTGTTGTTGTTGTTGTGTAGGTGGTGATGAGATGGACACTGTCTGTGTTAATGTGGTGGTAGTGAATGTTGTTGTTGTGGTTGTTGTTGTTGTTGTGTAGGTGGTGATGAGATGGACACTGTCTGTGTTAATGTGGTGGTAGTGAATGTTGTTGTGGTTGTTGTTGTTGTTGTGGTTGTTGTTGTTGTTGTTGTGTAGGTGGTGATGAGATGGACACTGTCTGTGTTAATGTGGTGGTTGATGTTGTTGTTGTTGTGGTTGTTGTTGTTGTGGTAGTGAATGTTGTTGTTGTTGTTGTTTAGGTGGTGACGAGATGGACACTGTCTGTGTTAATGTGGTGGTAGTGAATGTTGTTGTTGTTGTTGTTGTGGTTGTTGTTGTTGTTGTTTAGGTGGTGATGAGATGGACACTGTCTGTGTTAATGTGGTGGTAGTGAATGTTGTTGTTGTTTAGGTGGTGACGAGATGGACACTGTCTGTGTTAATGTGGTGGTAGTGAATGTTGTTGTTGTTGTTGTGGTTGTTGTTGTGTAGGTGGTGATGAGATGGACACTGTCTGTGTTAATGTGGTGGTAGTGAATGTTGTTGTTGTTTAGGTGGTGATGAGATGGACACTGTGTTAATGTGGTGGTAGTGAATGTTGTTGTTGTTGTTGTGGTAGTGAATGTTGTTGTTGTGGTTGTTGTTGTTGTTGTTGTTGTGTAGGTGGTGACGAGATGGACACTGTCTGTGTTAATGTGGTGGTAGTGAATGTTGTTGTTGTGGTTGTTGTTGTTGTTGTTGTGGTTGTTGTTGTTGTTGTGTAGGTGGTGACGAGATGGACACTGTCTGTGTTAATGTGGTGGTTGTTGTTGTTGTTGTTGTTGTGGTTGTTGTTGTTGTTGTTTAGGTGGTGATGAGATGGACACTGTCTGTGTTAATGTGGTGGTTGTTGTTGTTGTTGTTGTGGTTGTTGTTGTTGTTGTGTAGGTGGTGACGAGATGGACACTGTCTGTGTTAATGTGGTGGTTGTTGTTGTTGTTGTTGTGGTTGTTGTTGTTGTTGTGTAGGTGGTGATGAGATGGACACTGTCTGTGTTAATGTGGTGGTAGTGAATGTTGTTGTTGTTGTTGTGTAGGTGGTGATGAGATGGACACTGTCTGTGTTAATGTGGTGGTAGTGAATGTTGTTGTGGTTGTTGTGGTTGTTGTTGTTGTTGTTGTGTAGGTGGTGATGAGACGGACACTGTCTGTGTTAATGTGGTGGTAGTGAATGTTGTTGTTGTTGTTGTGGTTGTTGTTGTTGTTGTGTAGGTGGTGATGAGATGGACACTGTCTGTGTTAATGTGGTGGTAGTGAATGTTGTTGTTGTGGTTGTTGTTGTTGTTGTTGTGTAGGTGGTGATGAGATGGACACTCTCTGTGTTAATGTGGTGGTTGTTGTTGTTGTGGTTGTTGTTGTTGTTGTGTAGGTGGTGATGAGATGGACACTGTCTGTGTTAATGTGGTGGTAGTGAATGTTGTTGTGGTTGTTGTTGTTGTGTAGGTGGTGATGAGATGGACACTGTCTGTGTTAATGTGGTGGTTGTTGTTGTGTAGGTGGTGATGAGATGGACACTGTCTGTGTTAATGTGGTGGTAGTGAATGTTGTTGTGGTTGTTGTTGTTGTTGTGTAGGTGGTGATGAGATGGACACTGTCTGTGTTAATGTTGTTGTTGTTGTTGTGTAGGTGGTGATGAGATGGACACTGTCTGTGTTAATGTGGTGGTAGTGAATGTTGTTGTGGTTGTTGTTGTTGTTGTGTAGGTGGTGATGAGATGGACACTGTCTGTGTTAATGTTGTTGTTGTTGTTGTTGTGTAGGTGGTGATGAGATGGACACTGTCTGTGTTAATGTGGTGGTAGTGAATGTTGTTGTTGTTGTTGTTGTGGTTGTTGTTGTTGTTGTTGTTTAGGTGGTGACGAGATGGACACTGTCTGTGTTAATGTGGTGGTAGTGAATGTTGTTGTTGTTGTTGTTGTGGTTGTTGTTGTTGTTGTTGTGTAGGTGGTGATGAGATGGACACTGTCTGTGTTAATGTGGTGGTAGTGAATGTTGTTGTGGTTGTTGTTGTGGTTGTTGTTGTTGTTGTGTAGGTGGTGATGAGATGGACACTGTCTGTGTTAATGTGGTGGTAGTGAATGTTGTTGTTGTTGTTGTTGTGGTTGTTGTTGTTGTTGTGTAGGTGGTGATGAGATGGACACTGTCTGTGTTAATGTGGTGGTAGTGAATGTTGTTGTTGTTGTTGTTGTGTAGGTGGTGATGAGATGGACACTGTCTGTGTTAATGTGGTGGTAGTGAATGTTGTTGTTGTTGTTGTTGTGGTTGTTGTTGTTGTTGTGTAGGTGGTGATGAGATGGACACTGTCTGTGTTAATGTGGTGGTAGTGAATGTTGTTGTTGTTGTTGTGTAGGTGGTGATGAGATGGACACTGTGTTAATGTGGTGGTAGTGAATGTTGTTGTTGTTGTTTAGGTGGTGATGAGATGGACACTGTCTGTGTTAATGTGGTGGTAGTGAATGTTGTTGTTGTTGTTGTGGTTGTTGTTGTTGTTGTTGTTGTTTAGGTGGTGATGAGATGGACACTGTCTGTGTTAATGTGGTGGTAGTGAATGTTGTTGTGGTTGTTGTTGTGGTTGTTGTTGTTGTTGTTGTTGTTGTTTAGGTGGTGATGAGATGGACACTGTCTGTGTTAATGTGGTGGTAGTGAATGTTGTTGTTGTGGTTGTTGTGGTGGTTGTTGTTGTTGTTGTGTAGGTGGTGATGAGATGGACACTGTCTGTGTTAATGTGGTGGTAGTGAATGTTGTTGTTGTGGTTGTTGTGGTGGTTGTTGTGGTTGTTGTTGTGTAGGTGGTGATGAGACGGACACTGTCTGTGTTAATGTGGTGGTTGTTGTGGTTGTTGTTGTTGTTGTTGTGTAGGTGGTGATGAGACGGACACTGTCTGTGTTAATGTGGTGGTTGTTGTGGTTGTTGTTGTTGTTGTTGTGTAGGTGGTGATGAGATGGACACTGTCTGTGTTAATGTGGTGGTAGTGAATGTTGTTGTGGTTGTTGTTGTTGTTGTGTAGGTGGTGATGAGATGGACACTGTCTGTGTTAATGTGGTGGTAGTGAATGTTGTTGTGGTTGTTGTTGTTGTTGTTGTGTAGGTGGTGATGAGATGGACACTGTCTGTGTTAATGTGGTGGTAGTGAATGTTGTTGTTGTTGTTGTTGTGGTTGTTGTTGTTGTTGTTGTGTAGGTGGTGATGAGACGGACACTGTCTGTGTTAATGTGGTGGTAGTGAATGTTGTTGTTGTTGTTGTTGTTGTTGTGGTTGTTGTTGTTGTTGTGTAGGTGGTGATGAGATGGACACTGTCTGTGTTAATGTGGTGGTAGTGAATGTTGTTGTGGTTGTTGTTGTGGTTGTTGTTGTGTAGGTGGTGATGAGATGGACACTGTCTGTGTTAATGTGGTGGTAGTGAATGTTGTTGTGGTTGTTGTTGTTGTTGTGTAGGTGGTGATGAGATGGACACTGTCTGTGTTAATGTGGTGGTAGTGAATGTTGTTGTGGTTGTTGTTGTTGTTGTTGTGTAGGTGGTGATGAGATGGACACTGTCTGTGTTAATGTGGTGGTAGTGAATGTTGTTGTTGTTGTTGTTGTGGTTGTTGTTGTTGTTGTGTAGGTGGTGATGAGACGGACACTGTCTGTGTTAATGTGGTGGTAGTGAATGTTGTTGTTGTTGTTGTTGTTGTTGTTGTGGTTGTTGTTGTTGTTGTGTAGGTGGTGATGAGATGGACACTGTCTGTGTTAATGTGGTGGTAGTGAATGTTGTTGTTGTTGTTGTGGTTGTTGTTGTTGTTGTGTAGGTGGTGATGAGATGGACACTGTCTGTGTTAATGTGGTGGTAGTGAATGTTGTTGTTGTGGTTGTTGTTGTTGTTGTTGTGTAGGTGGTGATGAGATGGACACTGTCTGTGTTAATGTGGTGGTAGTGAATGTTGTTGTTGTGGTTGTTGTTGTTGTTGTTGTGTAGGTGGTGATGAGATGGACACTGTCTGTGTTAATGTGGTGGTAGTGAATGTTGTTGTGGTTGTTGTTGTTGTTGTGTAGGTGGTGATGAGATGGACACTGTCTGTGTTAATGTGGTGGTAGTGAATGTTGTTGTTGTTGTTGTGGTTGTTGTTGTTGTTGTGTAGGTGGTGACGAGATGGACACTGTCTGTGTTAATGTGGTGGTAGTGAATGTTGTTGTTGTTGTTGTTGTGGTTGTTGTTGTTGTTGTGTAGGTGGTGATGAGATGGACACTGTCTGTGTTAATGTGGTGGTAGTGAATGTTGTTGTGGTTGTTGTTGTTGTTGTGTAGGTGGTGATGAGATGGACACTGTCTGTGTTAATGTGGTGGTAGTGAATGTTGTTGTTGTGGTTGTTGTTGTTGTTGTGTAGGTGGTGATGAGATGGACACTGTCTGTGTTAATGTGGTGGTAGTGAATGTTGTTGTGGTTGTTGTTGTTGTTGTTCTTGTGTAGGTGGTGATGAGATGGACACTGTCTGTGTTAATGTGGTGGTAGTGAATGTTGTTGTTGTTGTTGTGGTTGTTGTTGTTGTGTAGGTGGTGATGAGATGGACACTGTCTGTGTTAATGTGGTGGTAGTGAATGTTGTGGTTGTTGTTGTTGTTGTTGTGTAGGTGGTGATGAGACGGACACTGTCTGTGTTAATGTGGTGGTAGTGAATGTTGTGGTTGTTGTTGTTGTGTAGGTGGTGATGAGACGGACACTGTCTGTGTTAATGTGGTGGTAGTGAATGTTGTGGTTGTTGTTGTTGTTGTTGTGTAGGTGGTGATGAGACGGACACTGTCTGTGTTAATGTGGTGGTAGTGAATGTTGTTGTGGTTGTTGTTGTTGTTGTTGTTGTGGTAGTGAATGTTGTTGTTGTTGTTGTGTAGGTGGTGATGAGATGGACACTGTCTGTGTTAATGTGGTGGTAGTGAATGTTGTGGTTGTTGTTGTTGTTGTTGTGTAGGTGGTGATGAGACGGACACTGTCTGTGTTAATGTGGTGGTAGTGAATGTTGTGGTTGTTGTTGTTGTTGTTGTGTAGGTGGTGATGAGACGGACACTGTCTGTGTTAATGTGGTGGTAGTGAATGTTGTGGTTGTTGTTGTTGTGTAGGTGGTGATGAGACGGACACTGTCTGTGTTAATGTGGTGGTAGTGAATGTTGTTGTGGTTGTTGTTGTTGTTGTTGTGGTAGTGAATGTTGTTGTTGTTGTTGTGTAGGTGGTGATGAGATGGACACTGTCTGTGTTAATGTGGTGGTAGTGAATGTTGTTGTGGTTGTTGTTGTTGTTGTTGTGGTTGTTGTTGTTGTTGTTGTTGTGTAGGTGGTGATGAGACGGACACTGTCTGTGTTAATGTGGTGGTAGTGAATGTTGTTGTGGTTGTTGTTGTTGTTGTGGTTGTTGTTGTTGTTGTTGTGTAGGTGGTGATGAGACGGACACTGTCTGTGTTAATGTGGTGGTAGTGAATGTTGTTGTTGTGGTTGTTGTTGTGTAGGTGGTGATGAGACGGACACTGTCTGTGTTAATGTGGTGGTAGTGAATGTTGTTGTGGTTGTTGTTGTTGTTGTGTAGGTGGTGATGAGATGGACACTGTCTGTGTTAATGTGGTGGTAGTGAATGTTGTTGTTGTGGTTGTTGTTGTGTAGGTGGTGATGAGACGGACACTGTCTGTGTTAATGTGGTGGTAGTGAATGTTGTTGTTGTGGTTGTTGTTGTGTAGGTGGTGATGAGACGGACACTGTCTGTGTTAATGTGGTGGTAGTGAATGTTGTTGTTGTGGTTGTTGTTGTGGTTGTTGTTGTTGTTGTTGTTGTGGTTGTTGTTGTTGTTGTGTAGGTGGTGATGAGATGGACACTGTCTGTGTTAATGTGGTGGTAGTGAATGTTGTTGTTGTTGTGGTTGTTGTTGTTGTTGTGGTTGTTGTTGTTGTTGTTGTTGTGTAGGTGGTGATGAGATGGACACTGTCTGTGTTAATGTGGTGGTAGTGAATGTTGTTGTTGTGGTTGTTGTTGTTGTTGTGTAGGTGGTGATGAGATGGACACTGTCTGTGTTAATGTGGTGGTTGTTGTTGTTGTGGTTGTTGTTGTTGTTGTTGTTGTTGTGGTTGTTGTTGTTGTTGTTGTGTAGGTGGTGATGAGATGGACACTGTCTGTGTTAATGTGGTGGTAGTGAATGTTGTTGTTGTTGTTGTTGTGGTAGTTAATGTTGTTGTTGTTGTTGTGTAGGTGGTGATGAGATGGACACTCTCTGTGTTAATGTGGTGGTAGTGAATGTTGTTGTTGTTGTTGTTGTGGTTGTTGTTGTTGTTGTGTAGGTGGTGATGAGATGGACACTGTCTGTGTTAATGTGGTGGTAGTGAATGTTGTTGTTGTTGTTGTTGTGGTTGTTGTTGTGGTTGTTGTTGTTGTGTAGGTGGTGATGAGATGGACACTGTCTGTGTTAATGTGGTGGTAGTGAATGTTGTTGTTGTTGTTGTGTAGGTGGTGATGAGATGGACACTGTCTGTGTTAATGTGGTGGTAGTGAATGTTGTTGTTGTTGTTGTGTAGGTGGTGATGAGATGGACACTGTCTGTGTTAATGTGGTGGTAGTGAATGTTGTTGTTGTGGTTGTTGTTGTTGTGGTTGTTGTTGTTGTTGTTGTTGTGGTTGTTGTTGTTGTTGTTGTTGTGTAGGTGGTGATGAGACGGACACTGTCTGTGTTAATGTGGTGGTAGTGAATGTTGTTGTTGTTGTTGTTGTGGTTGTTGTTGTTGTTGTTGTTGTTGTGGTTGTTGTTGTTGTTGTTGTGTAGGTGGTGATGAGATGGACACTGTCTGTGTTAATGTGGTGGTAGTGAATGTTGTTGTTGTTGTTGTGTAGGTGGTGATGAGATGGACACTGTCTGTGTTAATGTGGTGGTAGTGAATGTTGTTGTTGTGGTTGTTGTTGTTGTGGTTGTTGTTGTTGTTGTTGTGGTTGTTGTTGTTGTTGTTGTTGTGTAGGTGGTGATGAGACGGACACTGTCTGTGTTAATGTGGTGGTAGTGAATGTTGTTGTTGTTGTTGTGGTTGTTGTTGTTGTTGTTGTTGTGGTTGTTGTTGTTGTTGTTGTGTAGGTGGTGATGAGATGGACACTGTCTGTGTTAATGTGGTGGTTGTTGTTGTTGTTGTGGTTGTTGTTGTTGTTGTTGTTGTGTAGGTGGTGATGAGATGGACACTGTCTGTGTTAATGTGGTGGTAGTGAATGTTGTTGTGGTTGTTGTTGTGGTTGTTGTTGTGGTTGTTGTTGTTGTTGTTGTGTAGGTGGTGATGAGACGGACACTGTCTGTGTTAATGTGGTGGTAGTGAATGTTGTTGTTGTTGTTGTGGTTGTTGTTGTTGTTGTTGTTGTGTAGGTGGTGATGAGACGGACACTGTCTGTGTTAATGTGGTGGTAGTGAATGTTGTTGTTGTTGTTGTTGTGGTTGTTGTTGTTGTTGTTGTGTAGGTGGTGATGAGATGGACACTGTCTGTGTTAATGTGGTGGTAGTGAATGTTGTTGTGGTTGTTGTTGTGGTTGTTGTTGTGGTTGTTGTTGTTGTTGTTGTGTAGGTGGTGATGAGACGGACACTGTCTGTGTTAATGTGGTGGTAGTGAATGTTGTTGTTGTTGTTGTGGTTGTTGTTGTTGTTGTTGTGTAGGTGGTGATGAGACGGACACTGTCTGTGTTAATGTGGTGGTAGTGAATGTTGTTGTTGTTGTGGTTGTTGTTGTTGTTGTTGTGTAGGTGGTGATGAGACGGACACTGTCTGTGTTAATGTGGTGGTAGTGAATGTTGTTGTTGTTGTTGTTGTGGTTGTTGTTGTGGTTGTTGTTGTTGTTGTTGTGTAGGTGGTGATGAGACGGACACTGTCTGTGTTAATGTGGTGGTAGTGAATGTTGTTGTTGTTGTTGTGGTTGTTGTTGTTGTTGTGTAGGTGGTGATGAGACGGACACTGTCTGTGTTAATGTGGTGGTAGTGAATGTTGTTGTTGTTGTTGTTGTGGTTGTTGTTGTTGTTGTTGTGTAGGTGGTGATGAGATGGACACTGTCTGTGTTAATGTGGTGGTAGTGAATGTTGTTGTGGTTGTTGTTGTGGTTGTTGTTGTGGTTGTTGTTGTTGTTGTTGTTGTGTAGGTGGTGATGAGACGGACACTGTCTGTGTTAATGTGGTGGTAGTGAATGTTGTTGTTGTTGTTGTGGTTGTTGTTGTTGTTGTGTAGGTGGTGATGAGACGGACACTGTCTGTGTTAATGTGGTGGTAGTGAATGTTGTTGTTGTTGTTGTTGTGGTTGTTGTTGTTGTTGTTGTGTAGGTGGTGATGAGACGGACACTGTCTGTGTTAATGTGGTGGTAGTGAATGTTGTTGTTGTTGTTGTTGTGGTTGTTGTTGTTGTTGTTGTGTAGGTGGTGATGAGACGGACACTGTCTGTGTTAATGTGGTGGTAGTGAATGTTGTTGTTGTTGTTGTGGTTGTTGTGGTTGTGTAGGTGGTGATGAGATGGACACTGTCTGTGTTAATGTGGTGGTAGTGAATGTTGTTGTTGATGTTGTTGTTGTTGTGGTTGTGTAGGTGGTGATGAGATGGACACTGTCTGTGTTAATGTGGTGGTAGTGAATGTTGTTGTTGTTGTTGTTGTTGTGGTTGTTGTTGTTGTTGTGTAGGTGGTGATGAGACGGACACTGTCTGTGTTAATGTGGTGGTAGTGAATGTTGTTGTTGTTGTTGTTGTTGTGGTTGTTGTTGTTGTTGTGTAGGTGGTGATGAGACGGACACTGTCTGTGTTAATGTGGTGGTAGTGAATGTTGTTGTTGTTGTTGTTGTAGTGAATGTTGTTGTTGTGTAGGTGGTGATGAGACGGACACTGTCTGTGTTAATGTGGTGGTAGTGAATGTTGTTGTTGTTGTTGTGAATGTTGTTGTTGTGTAGGTGGTGATGAGATGGACACTGTCTGTGTTAATGTGGTGGTAGTGAATGTTGTTGTTGTGGTTGTTGTTGTTGTGGTTGTTGTTGTTGTTGTGTAGGTGGTGATGAGATGGACACTGTCTGTGTTAATGTGGTGGTAGTGAATGTTGTTGTGGTTGTTGTTGTTGTGGTTGTTGTTGTTGTGTAGGTGGTGATGAGATGGACACTGTCTGTGTTAATGTGGTGGTAGTGAATGTTGTTGTTGTTGTTGTTGTTGTGGTTGTTGTTGTTGTGTAGGTGGTGATGAGATGGACACTGTCTGTGTTAATGTGGTGGTAGTGAATGTTGTTGTTGTGGTTGTTGTTGTGGTTGTTGTTGTTGTTGTGTAGGTGGTGATGAGACGGACACTGTCTGTGTTAATGTGGTGGTAGTGAATGTTGTTGTTGTTGTTGTTGTGGTTGTTGTTGTTGTTGTTGTGTAGGTGGTGATGAGATGGACACTGTCTGTGTTAATGTGGTGGTAGTGAATGTTGTTGTTGTGGTTGTTGTTGTGGTTGTTGTTGTTGTTGTGTAGGTGGTGATGAGATGGACACTG
>NC_133741.1:3794327-3801827 GCF_048934315.1 Petromyzon marinus | reverse complement strand
CTGTGTTAATGTGGTGGTAGTGAATGTTGTTGTTGTTGTTGTTGTGGTTGTTGTTGTGGTTGTTGTTGTTGTTGTGTAGGTGGTGATGAGATGGACACTGTCTGTGTTAATGTGGTGGTAGTGAATGTTGTTGTTGTTGTTGTGTAGGTGGTGATGAGATGGACACTGTCTGTGTTAATGTGGTGGTAGTGAATGTTGTTGTGGTTGTTGTTGTTGTTGTTGTTGTTGTGTAGGTGGTGATGAGATGGACACTGTCTGTGTTAATGTGGTGGTAGTGAATGTTGTTGTTGTGGTTGTTGTTGTTGTTGTTGTTGTTGTTGTGTAGGTGGTGATGAGATGGACACTGTCTGCGCTCTCTGTCCCGAAGGCTTCTATAACAACGGCTCCAGCCCTCGCTGCCGCCCCTGTACCAGGTGTGTCACATGACCCTGTCACGTGACCCTGTCACATGACAGGGTCACGTGACAGGGTCACACGACCCTGTCACGTGACCCTGTCATGTGACAGGGTCACGTGACCCTGCCCCTGTCACGTGACCCTCTCCCCGTGTCTCCGTCCCCCCGTGTCTCCCTCCGCTCACCTCCCCGTGTCTCCCTCCCCGTGTCTCTCCCCGTGTCTCTCTCCCCCCGTGTCTCTCTCTCCCCGTGTCTCCCTCCCCCCGTGTCTCCCTCCCCCCATGTCTCCCTCTCCCCGTGTCTCCCTCCGCTCACCTCCCCGTGTCTCCCTCTCCCCGTGTCTCTCTCTCCCCGTGTCTCTCTCTCCCCGTGTCTCCCCCCGTGTCTCCCTCTCCCCGTGTCTCCCCCCATGTCTCCCTCTCCCCGTGTCTCCCCCCGTGTCTCTCTCTCCCCGTGTCTCCCTCTCCCCGTGTCTCTCTCTCCCCGTGTCTCCCCCCGTGTCTCCCCCCGTGTCTCTCCCCGTGTCTCTCACCTCCCCGTGTCTCCCCCCGTGTCTCTCTCTCCCCGTGTCTCCCTCTCCCCGTGTCTCCCTCTCCCCGTGTCTCCCTCTCCCCGTGTCTCCCTCCGCTCACCTCCCCGTGTCTCCTCCCGTGTCTCCCTCTCCCCGTGTCTCCCCCCGTGTCTCCCTCTCCCCGTGTCTCCCTCCGCTCACCTCCCCGTGTCTCTCTCTCCCCGTGTCTCCCCCCGTGTCTCTCTCTCCCCGTGTCTCCCTCTCCCCGTGTCTCTCCCTGTGTCTCTCCCCGTGTCTCCCTCCCCCCATGTCTCCCTCTCCCCGTGTCTCCCTCTCCCCGTGTCTCTCTCTCCCCGTGTCTCCCTCCCCCCGTGTCTCTCCCCGTGTCTCCCTCCCCCCGTGTCTCCCTCTCCCCGTGTCTCCCCCCATGTCTCCCTCTCCCCGTGTCTCCCTCTCCCCGTGTCTCCCCCCGTGTCTCTCTCTCCCCGTGTCTCCCTCCCCCCGTGTCTCCCCCCGTGTCTCTCTCTCCCCGTGTCTCCCTCCCCCCGTGTCTCTCCCTGTGTCTCTCCCCGTGTCTCCCTCCCCCCGTGTCTCCCTCTCCCCGTGTCTCCCCCCGTGTCTCTCTCTCCCCGTGTCTCCCTCCCCCCGTGTCTCTCCCTGTGTCTCCCCCCGTGTCTCTCTCTCCCCGTGTCTCCCTCTCCCCGTGTCTCCCTCCCCCCGTGTCTCCCTCCGCTCACCTCCCCGTGTCTCTCTCCCCGCGTCTCCCTCTCCCCGTGTCTCCTCCCGTGTCTCTCTCCCCCCGTGTCTCTCTCCCCGTGTCTCCCTCTCCCCGTGTCTCCCTCTCCCCGTGTCTCCCTCTCCCCGTGTCTCCCTCTCCCCGTGTCTCTCTCCGCTCACCTCCCCGTGTCTCTCTCCCCGTGTCTCCCTCTCCCCGTGTCTCCCTCTCCCCGTGTCTCCCTCTCCCCGTGTCTCCCCCCGTGTCTCTCTCTCCCCGTGTCTCCCTCTCCCCGTGTCTCCCTCTCCCCGTGTCTCCCCCCGTGTCTCTCTCTCCCCGTGTCTCCCTCCCCCCGTGTCTCTCCCTGTGTCTCTCCCCGTGTCTCCCTCCCCCCGTGTCTCCCCCCGTGTCTCCCTCTCCCCGTGTCTCCCTCTCCCCGTGTCTCCCTCCGCTCACCTCCCCGTGTCTCCCTCCCCGTGTCTCCCTCTCCCCGTGTCTCCCCCCGTGTCTCTCTCTCCCCGTGTCTCCCTCCCCCCGTGTCTCTCCCTGTGTCTCCCCCCGTGTCTCTCTCTCCCCGTGTCTCCCTCTCCCCGTGTCTCCCTCCCCCCGTGTCTCCCTCCGCTCACCTCCCCGTGTCTCTCTCCCCGCGTCTCCCTCTCCCCGTGTCTCCTCCCGTGTCTCTCTCCCCCCGTGTCTCTCTCCCCGTGTCTCCCTCTCCCCGTGTCTCCCTCTCCCCGTGTCTCCCTCTCCCCGTGTCTCCCTCTCCCCGTGTCTCTCTCCGCTCACCTCCCCGTGTCTCTCTCCCCGTGTCTCCCTCTCCCCGTGTCTCCCTCTCCCCGTGTCTCCCCCCGTGTCTCTCTCTCCCCGTGTCTCCCTCCCCCCGTGTCTCTCCCTGTGTCTCTCCCTGTGTCTCCCTCCCCCCGTGTCTCCCCCCGTGTCTCCCTCTCCCCGTGTCTCCCTCTCCCCGTGTCTCCCTCCGCTCACCTCCCCGTGTCTCCCTCCCCGTGTCTCCCTCTCCCCGTGTCTCCCTCTCCCCGTGTCTCCCCCCATGTCTCCCTCTTCCCGTGTCTCTCCCCCCGCGTCTCCCTCTCCCCGTGTCTCCCCCCGTGTCTCCCTCTCCCCGTGTCTCTCTCTCCCCATGTCTCCCTCTCCCCGTGTCTCTCTCCGCTCACCTCCCCGTGTCTCTCTCTCCCCGTGTCTCCCTCTCCCCGTGTCTCCCTCCGCGTGTCTCTCTGACCGACGCAGGTGCCCTGGTGAGGAGTTATCCGGCTGTACTCGAGCCTCTGACACCATCTGTGGCCCCGTGCAGATATCATCAACAACCCACTCCACCACCGTCACCCCCAGCAAAGGTTCGGTTGTGTGTGTGTGGTGGTTGTGTGTGGTGGTTGTGTGTGTGAGTGTGTGGTGGTGTGTGTGTGTGGTGGTGTGTGTGTGTGGTGGTGTGTGTGGTGGTGGTTGTGTGTGGTGGTTGTGTGTGGTGGTTGTGTGTGGTGGTTGTGTGTGTGTGTGTGGTGGTTGTGTGTGTGGTGGTTGTGTGTGTGGTGGTTGTGTGTGGTGGTTGTGTGTGTGTGTGTGGTGGTTGTGTGTGTGTGTGTGTGGTGGTTGTGTGTGTGTGTGTGGTGGTTGTGTGTGTGTGTGTGTGGTGGTTGTGTGTGTGTGTGTGGTGGTTGTGTGTGTGTGTGTGGTGGTTGTGTGTGTGGTGGTTGTGTGTGGTGGTTGTGTGTGTGTGTGTGGTGGTTGTGTGTGTGTGTGTGTGGTGGTTGTGTGTGTGTGTGTGGTGGTTGTGTGTGTGTGTGTGTGGTGGTTGTGTGTGTGTGTGTGGTGGTTGTGTGTGTGTGTGTGTGGTGGTTGTGTGTGTGTGTGTGGTGGTTGTGTGTGTGTGTGTGTGGTGGTTGTGTGTGTGTGTGTGGTGGTTGTGTGTGTGTGTGTGGTGGTTGTGTGTGTGGTGGTTGTGTGTGGTGGTTGTGTGTGTGTGTGTGGTGGTTGTGTGTGTGTGTGTGTGGTGGTTGTGTGTGTGTGTGTGGTGGTTGTGTGTGGTGGTTGTGTGTGGTGGTTGTGTGTGTGTGTGTGGTGGTTGTGTGTGTGTGTGTGTGGTGGTTGTGTGTGCCTCCAAGCAGCTTTTGTTCGGGCCCGGATAGAAGGGCGCGGCACGGGCTAGAGCAGATACGGAGCGATCTGGTCCAGGAGGACGTGGGCCTGGGTGGACTTGCCGTCGGCCGGCACCAGCGGTGTCACCATCGGCCTCCGTGTAGGCCGAGGTGATCGAGACGGGACGCCGCTACCGGGCCGGCTGGTTACCGGCGGCGTTTGGGCATTTTTTGCGCCATCGGCCACCGCCGCTCCCGATTTGGCGGCGAGGCATTTGGTTGTGGTGGTGGCGAGGGCGAGGGCGGAGATCTTCGTTGGTTCTCTCGGCGAGGTCACGTAGAATGAGAATGAAATGATAAATTGATGAAGTGAAATAAGGCAATGATGTTCTCGGCGTTTGCGGCCCCCTCCCGCAGGCCCCGGTGACGGCACTCCGTGGTGGGCCTGGCTGGTGATGGCGGCGGTGGCGGTGGTGGTGGTGGTGGGGATGCTGGCGGTGGTGGTCAGGAAGTCGGTGGCCGGCCAGAGGCTGTGGTGCACGCCCTGCAGGGAGAAGATCCTGACGCTGGTTCCCGGCTGTGACGGTGAGACCCCCAGAGACCCCACTGAGACCCCCACAGACCCCCACTGAGACCCCCACTGAGACCCCCAGAGACCCCACTGAGACCCCCACAGACCCCCACTGAGACCCCCACTGAGACCCCCACTGAGACCCCCACTGAGACCCCCACAGACCCCACTGAGACCCCACTGAGACCCCACTGAGACCCCCACTGAGACCCCCACTGAGACCTCCACAGACCCCCACAGACCCCCACTGAGACCCCCACTGAGACCCCCACTGAGACCCCCACAGAGATCCCCACTGAGACCCCCACAGACCCCCACAGACCCCACTGAGACCCCCACTGAGACCCCCACAGACCCCACAGAGACCCCCACTGAGACCCCCACAGAGACCCCCACTGAGACCCCCACTGAGACCCCCACAGAGACCCCCACTGAGACCCCCAGAGACCCCCACTGAGACCCCCACTGAGACCCCCACTGAGACCCCCACTGAGACCCCCACTGAGACCCCCACTGAGACCCCCACTGAGACCCCCACTGAGACCCCCACTGAGACCCCTACTGGGTCTCTAACGATGGATCGTGTGTGTCTGTGTGCAGATCACCGTGTGGATATCATCGATCAAGGACTCTTGGATACACGTAATGAGCACACACACACACATGCACACACACACGCAGACACACACGCAGACACACACACACACGCAGATACACACACACACGCAGACACACACACAACAACAACAACCGCCATTTGCCACTAAGTGGCGGTGACATCACCACGACGCTTGTGCCAGGCTATGTGCACCTTGAGGCCACGTGAAGTGTCGAACGCCCGCTAGCAGGAGGTCACGGGGCAGACCCAGGTGCCACGGGTCGACTGACTGAGATGAGTGGCTGATGCACCACCTGTGCCCCCTACTGTGCCAACCTGCTGTGCTTTAGCCACCCGGCGCTCCGCTCATTGTTGTGAGCGTCGCTCCTCCGCCCTCCGTTGTTGTTGGAGGGCGACTGCCTCCAACTGCCCAGTAGCATCCTTCACGAGC
Organism: Petromyzon marinus; assembly: GCF_048934315.1. Lineage (NCBI taxonomy): Eukaryota > Metazoa > Chordata > Hyperoartia > Petromyzontiformes > Petromyzontidae > Petromyzon > Petromyzon marinus. The sequence continues at coordinate 3,796,496 of NC_133741.1, read as the reverse complement.
CTCCTCCACAGAGGCCGATCTTGACACCGCTGGTACCAGTCATCGGCAAGTCCACTCAGCTCCACGTCCTCCTGTACCACATCACTCCATCTCTTCTCTAGCCTGTGCCACGCCCGTTTAGCCCCCTCGATCCGGCCGAACAAAAGCTGTTTCGGCATGCGGTGGCTGGGCATGCGGGCTACATGACCCAGCCAACGCAGCCTTGCCCGCCGGAGGAGCTCACCGATGCGACCTTGCCCAGATCTTTCAAGGATTTGTGAGCTCCTCACACAATCCAGCCTGGTTAAACCCAGGATGGTTCGTAGGCAGGCCAGCCTAAATGTTTCTAACCGGCGAAGATGTTCCATTAGGGGGGTCGACGTTTCGCAAGCGTAGAGAAGGGAGGGAATGACCGTGGCCGAGAAGACCTGAAGCTTAGTGCGGAGTGACAGACCAGGTAGCTTCCACACAGCGTTACGCAACCGATGAAAAGATATTGCCGCTCGACTGATTCGGAGTGAGACCTCTGCTGTTAAACCGGAGCCGGTCATAAGCACACTGCCCAGGTATGGGAAACTCCCCACTCTCTCCACAACTGCCCCATCACCGATTGGGAGTTGTGGGGGTGGAGTGTCCGATGGTACAAAATACCCAGGCAGGTGCTTAGTTTTGGTGGGGCTGATGGTAAGGCCCCATATCTTAGTGGCACGCTCCAGTCTCAGCAGCAGCGTCTCCAACTCCTCCTCAGAATGAGCAGCTATTACCAAATCATCAGCATACATAACGTGGTTGAGCAATAGGGAGCCATCCCTTGACCGCACCCGGGCATCGATCAGCCTCCCATTATATCTGTACCATATGGAGATTCCCCTGGTACAGCTATTGAAGGCTTCACGAACTACGTGGTCAAAATAGACGTTAAATAATGTGGGAGCCAGAGGACATCCCTGTCGCACCCCAAGGTGTACAGGGAATGGCTCTGACTCCCGGCCACGTAGTTTTACCCGGGCCCGCTCACCATCATGAAGGTCCTTAATGATCGTGAGCAGAGGGTCAGGTACTCCAAATGCACGAAGAACAACCCAGAGCCCAGGCCTACTGATGGTATCATAGGCCTTGACAGGTCAATAAAGCAGAGATGTAGGTCTTGTTGAAATTCCCTACACCTCTGCTGTAGCAGATGGACAGAAAATATGGCATCTGTGCAGGACCGCCCTTTCCTGAAACCGCATTGGGGCTCCGCAAGCCTCTCCTCAGCGTGCCTGGCAAGGCGATGTTGAATAATTCTTGCCAGGACCTTTCCCGGCACACTGAGGAGTGAGATGCCCCTGTAGTTGTTACAGTCTGTGCGGTCCCCCTTCTTAAAAAGGGGGACCACCAGGGCATCCTTCCAATCCTGCGGAACCCGTCCAGTGGTCCAGACTGTTGTTATGATGTCATATAGGGCAGTCTGTGCACAAACGCCACCCTCCCTTAGCATTTCGCTTGGAAGATCATCTCTGCCCGCTGCCTTTCTTGGTCTCAGACTCCAGATCGCCTTCAGTACTTCCTCAACAGATGGCACCTCAGCCAGCCACTCACAGGGGGTGACTTCTTCCAATATTTGAGGCACCGCAGCCTCAGCAGGGTCATCCTCACTTTGTGCCACGATGTTTTCCTGGCTGAGGGATTTTCCCTCCCCCAGGACCTCACAGAAATGCTCAGCAAATCTGCGAACCTGTTCCTGGGGGTCGGAAATTGGATCACCGTTTTTTCCCCTAATGATGGTAATAGGTGTGGCGCTGCAGGTTACTTTTTTGATGGAGTTAAATAGAGATTTGTGATCACGGGCCACTGAGGCAGACTCCATCTCCTCAGCAACCCGCGACCACCACCCATCCTTGCAGCGCCTCACGGCTCTCCGAACCTCCGAGCGAAGGCTGCGGTAAGCCTCCTCATTCTCTGACGTGGGATTCTGTAGCCGATGACAGTGGGCCTGTCGCTTTTTCTCAACCATCGTGAACAACTCCTCTGTCATCCAGGGTGTCTGGGGAGGTCTGGACCGCGTACCCAAAGCAGCCATTGCAGCTGCATGAGTCACAGTCCTAAACCTCGCCCATTTACCCTCGACATCAGGAGGAGTCTGGGACGATGCCAATCCCAGCCGCAAGCGATGATGAAATTCTCGCTTGCAACTTTCATCAGATAACT
>NC_133741.1:3771827-3786827 GCF_048934315.1 Petromyzon marinus | reverse complement strand
CACACACAGACACACACAGACACACACACAGACACACACAGACACACACACACAGACACACACAGACACACACACACAGACACACACACACACAGACACACACACACAGACACATAGACACACAGACACATAGACACACACAGGCACACACACACACAGACACACAGACACAGACAGACACACACACAGACACACACAGACACACACAGACACACACAGACACACACAGGCACAAAGACAAAGTTCCCCCGTATAGCCTTAACAGACTGTAGGGGCAAGTGCTGTTAGCGAGCACCTATGAAGGCCGGAACGGTACACGAGGGGGTGGGTGGCCAGCACCACGCCCGACCGCCTTTGTCTCCCCAGTGGCGATGTTTTTATCCACCGCACCAGGTACTCATTTGAGGCTGAGTCGACCTAGGGGAGGCCCAGGACCGGTTCAGATAATCGTCACTGATGTTGGGCGTGAGCGGGAATCGAACCCGGGTCGCCAGGTTCATAGCGCAGCGTAGCGCTAACCGCTACACTACCGCTCCCCACACAGGCACACACACAGACACACACACAGACACACACACACATAGACACACACACACATAGACACTCAGACACACACATAGACACTCAGACACACATAGACAGACACACACAGACGCACACACACAGACACACAGACACACACACACACAGACACACACAACAACAACCGCCATTCGCCACTAAGTGGCGGTGACGTCACCACGACGCTTGTGCCAGGCTATGTGCACCCTGAGGCCACGTGAAGTGTCGAACGCCCGCTGGCAGGAGGTCACGGGGCAGACCCAGCAGGTGCCACGGGTCGACTGACTGAGATGACTGGCTGATGCACCACCTGTGCCCCCTACTGTGCCAACCTGCTGTGCTTTAGCCACCCGGCGCTCCGCTCGTTGTTGTGAGCGTCGCTCCTCCGCCCTCCGGTGTTGTTGGAGCGCGACTGCCTCCAACTGCCCAGTAGCCTCAAGGTGCACCTTAGCCTGGCACTGCCCAGTAGCAGCAGCGTCCTTCACGAGCCTCCTCCACAGAGGCCGATCTTGACACCGCTGGTACCGGTAATCGGCAAGTCCACTCAGCTCCACGTCCTCCTGTGCCACGTCACTCCGACTACGGGGGGAATTTTCCTTGAGCAGATGCCCCAAAGCAGCCATTGCAGCTGCATGAGTCACAGTCCTAAACCCTCGCCCATTTACCCTCGACATCAGGAGGAGTCGGGGGACGATGCCAACCCCAGCCGCAAGCGGCGATGAAATTCTCGCTTGCAACTTTCATCAGATAACGGAGACCAGGCCACTTTAGGTTTCAATGGGGTCCTGGGTGTACACCCACCACCGGAGTGGAAGAATGGCAGGCGCATCTTACAGATGACTAGTCGATGGTCAGTGGGCACATCAGCTTAACACGCGTGTGCATACATCACACTCACAGTTAATTTGTGGCATTGACACTACTAGCACGGTTATAGCTTCCTGCAAATAATGTGTAATTACGGCAATGATGGTGATTAAGGCTTGTTGTGTATGTTGTGTATATAGGGAATACGGTTCACCTAAAGCATTTTTTCAGCACCTTAGTGTCGGATGTCTGTTAATATGAGTGGGTGGGTGAGTGAGTGGGTGGGCGAGTGGGTGAGTGAATGGGTGGGTGATAGGGTGGGTGGCTGAGTCAGTGAGTGGGTGAGTGGGTGGGTGGGTGAGTGAGTGAGTGGGTCAGTGAATGGGTGGGTGATAGGGTGGATGGCTGAGTGAGTGGGTGGGTGAGTGGGTGGGTGAGTGGGTGAGTGGGTGGGTGGGTGAGTGGGTGGGTGGGTGAGTGGGTGAGTGGGTGAGTGAATGTGTGGGTGAGTGGGTGAGTGAGTGGGTGAGTGGGTGAGGGAGTGTGGGGAGGGTGAGTGGGAGAGTGTGTGGGTGGTGGTGGTGTAGTGGTGGTGCAGTGGCTACACCACCACCACTACACCACCACCGCTACACCACTACACCACCACCACTGCACCACCACCACTGCACCACCACCACTACACCACCACCACTGCACCACCGCTACACCACCACTACACCGCTACACCACCACCACCACTACACCACCGCTACACCACCACCGCTACACCACCACTACTACACCACTACACCACCAGCACCACTACACCACCACCGCTAAATCACCACCACTATACCACCACCACCACTACTGCCCCACCACTACACCAGCACCACTACACCACCACTACCACCACCGCTACACCACCACCACTACACCACTACCACCGCTACACCACCACCACCACTACTACTACACCACCAGCACCACTACACCACCACTACTACACCACCACCACTACACCACCACACCACCACCGCTACACCACCGCTACACCACCACTACACCACCACCACCACTACACCACCACTACACCACCACCACCACCACTACACCACCACCACCGCTACACCACCACCACTACACCACCACTACACCACCGCTACACCACCACCACTACACCACCACAACTACTACACCACCACCACTACACCACTACACCACCACTACTACACCACCACCACTACACCACCACCATCACTACTACACCACCACTACAGCACCACCACCACCACTACACCACCACTACTACACCACCACCACTACACCACCACACCACCACCACTACACCACCACCACTACACCACCACTACACCACCACCACTACACCACCACTACTACACCACCACCACTACACCACCACACCACCACCACTACACCACCACCACTACACCACTACACCACCACCACTACACCACCACTACTACACCACCACCACTACACCACCACACCACCACCACTACACCACCACCACTACACCACCACCACTACACCACCACTACTACACCACCGCTACACCACCACCACTACACCACCACCACTACACCACCACCACCGCTACTCCACCATCACTACAACAACACCATCACCACACCACCACCACTACACCACCACCACCACTACACCACCATTACACCGCCACCACCACTACACCACCACCACCGCTACACCACCATCACTACAACAACACCATCACCACTACACCACCACTACACCACCACCACTACACCACCACTACACCACCACCACCGCTACACCACCACCACCGCTACACCACCACCACCGCTACACCACCACCACTACACCACCACCACTACACCACCACCACTACACCACCACTACTACACCACCGCTACACCACCACCACTACACCACCACCACTACACCACCACCACCGCTACTCCACCATCACTACAACAACACCATCACCACACCACCACCACTACACCACCACCACCACTACACCACCATTACACCGCCACCACCACTACACCACCACCACCGCTACACCACCATCACTACAACAACACCATCACCACTACACCACCACTACACCACCACCACTACACCACCACTACACCACCACCACCGCTACACCACCACCACCGCTACACCACCACCACCGCTACACCACCACCACTACACCACCACCACTACACCACCACCATCACTACACCACCACCATCACTACACCACCACCACTACACCACCACCACCGCTACAGCAGCTACTCAGTTGAGGCTGAGTCGACCTAGGGGAGGCCCAGCAGCGCTGTGAAGCGGAGTTGGTGGCCGTGAGCGAGGCCGCCGTGAATGACGTCACCCCCATCGTCACGCGACGTCACAAAGAGTCAGACACCCCCTCAAATGACGTCACAAAGCTCTGCCCCCTCCCCCTCCAAAACAATGAAAACGTTTGAAATCGCTGTAAACGATCGTCGTCGTCATTGTAGTAGCACATTGATTACAAAGTCTATCAGGCAGAACGGTGCCAGGCTAGGTGCACCTTGAGGCTACTGGTGCCAGGCTAGGTGCACCTTGAGGCTATTGGTGGCGGTGCCAGGCTAGGTGCACCTTGAGGCGACTGGGGTGGTGCCAGGCTAGGTGCACCTTGAGGTGACTGGGGCAGTGCCAGGCTAGGTGCACCTTGAGGAGGCTACTGGGCAGGCCAGGCTAGGTGCACCTTGAGGTTACTGGGGGCGGTGCCAGGCTAGGTGCACCTTGAGGCTACTGGGGTCAGTGCCAGGCTAGGTGCACCTTGAGGCTACTGGGGGCGGTGCCAGGCTAGGTGCACCTTGAGGCTACTGGGGGCGGTGCCAGGCTAGGTGCACCTTGAGGCTACTGGGCAGTGCCAGGCTAGGTGCACCTTGAGGCTACTGGGGGCGGTGCCAGGCTAGGTGCACCTTGAGACTACTGGGGGCAGTGCCAGGCTAGGTGCACCGTGAGGCTACTGGGGGCGGTGCCAGGCTAGGTGCACCTTGAGGCTACTGGGGTCAGTGCCAGGCTAGGTGCACCTTGAGACTACTGGGGGCAGTGCCAGGCTAGGTGCACCTTGAGGCTACTGGGGACAGTGCCAGGCTAGGTGCACCTTGAGACTACTGGGAGCAGTGCCAGGCTAGGTGCACCTTGAGGCTACTGGGGGCAGTGCCAGGCTAGGTGCACCTTGAGGAGGCTACTGGGCAGTGCCAGGCTAGGTGCACCTTGAGGCTACTGGGTCAGTGCCAGGCTAGGTGCACCTTGAGGCTACTGGGGGCAGTGCCAGGCTAGGTGCACCTTGAGGCTACTGGACAGTGCCAGGCTAGGTGCACCTTGAGGTGACTGGGGTCAGTGCCAGGCTAGGTGCACCTTGAGGCTACTGGGGGCAGTGCCAGGCTAGGTGCACCTTGAGGCTACTGGGGGCAGTGCCAGGCTAGGTGCACCTTGAGGCTACTGGGGGCGGTGCCAGGCTAGGTGCACCTTGAGGCTACTGGGGGCAGTGCCAGGCTAGGTGCACCTTGAGGCTACTGGGCAGTGCCAGGCTAGGTGCACCTTGAGGCTACTGGACAGTGCCAGGCTAGGTGCACCTTGAGGCTACTGGGGGCAGTGCCAGGCTAGGTGCACCTTGAGGCTACTGGGGCAGTGCCAGGCTAGGTGCACCTTGAGGCTACTGGGGGCAGTGCCAGGCTAGGTGCACCTTGAGGCTACTGGACAGTGCCAGGCTAGGTGCACCTTGAGGCTACTGGGGCAGTGCCAGGCTAGGTGCACCTTGAGGCTACTGGGGCAGTGCCAGGCTAGGTGCACCTTGAGGCTACTGGGGGCAGTGCCAGGCTAGGTGCACCTTGAGGTTACTGGGGCAGTGCCAGGCTAGGTGCACCTTGAGGCTACTGGGGCGGTGCCAGGCTAGGTGCACCTTGAGGTGACTGGGGCGGTGCCAGGCTAGGTGCACCTTGAGGCTATTGGACAGTGCCAGGCTAGGTGCACCTTGAGGTGACTGGGGGCAGTGCCAGGCTAGGTGCACCTTGAGGCTATTGGACAGTGCCAGGCTAGGTGCACCTTGAGGTGACTGGGGGCAGTGCCAGGCTAGGTGCACCTTGAGACTACTGGGGGCAGTGCCAGGCTAGGTGCACCTTGAGGCGACTGGGGGCGGTGCCAGGCTAGGTACACCTTGAGGCTACTGGGGACAGTGCCAGGCTAGGTGCACCTTGAGGCTACTGGGGGCGGTGCCAGGCTAGGTGCACCTTGAGGCTAACTGGCGGTGCCAGGCTAGGTGCACCTTGAGGCTACTGGGCAGTGCCAGGCTAGGTGCACCTTGAGGTTACTGGGCAGTGCCAGGCTAGGTGCACCTTGAGGCTACTGGGGGCAGTGCCAGGCTAGGTGCACCTTGAGGTTACTGGTGCCAGGCTAGGTGCACCTTGAGGCTACTGGGCAGTGCCAGGCTAGGTGCACCTTGAGGCGACTGGGGGCGGTGCCAGGCTAGGTGCACCTTGAGGTTACTGGACAGTGCCAGGCTAGGTGCACCTTGAGGCTACTGGGCAGTGCCAGGCTAGGTGCACCTTGAGGCTACTGGACAGTGCCAGGCTAGGTGCACCTTGAGGTTACTGGGGTCAGTGCCAGGCTAGGTGCACCTTGAGGCTACTGGGGCGGTGCCAGGCTAGGTGCACCTTGAGGCTACTGGGGGCGGTGCCAGGTTAGGTGCACCTTGAGGCTACTGGGGGCGGTGCCAGGCTAGGTGCACCTTGAGGAGGCTACTGGACAGTGCCAGGCTAGGTGCACCTTGAGGCTACTGGGCAGTTGGAGGCAGTCGCCCTCCAACAACAACGGAGGGCGGAGGAGCGACGCTCACAACAACGAGCGGAGCGCCGGGTGGCTAAAGCACAGCAGGTTGGCACAGTAGGGGGCACAGGTGGTGCACCTAGCCTGGCACAGTAGTGGGCACAGGTGGTGCACCTAGCCTGGCACAGTAGGGGGCACAGGTGGTGCACCTAGCCTGGCACAGTAGGGGGCACAGGTGGTGCACCTAGCCTGGCACAGGTGGTGGTGCATCAGCCACTCGTCTCAGTCAACCCGTGGCACCTGCAGGGTCTGTCACGTGACCTCTTCCTCGTGCACCTAGCCTGGCACAGCAGTACAACCCATGGCACCTGCTAGGTCTGTCACGTGACCTCCTCATGCACCTAGCCTGGCACAGCAGTCAACCCATGGCACCTGCAGGGTCTGTCACGTGACCTCCTCCTCGTGCACCTAGCCTGGCACAGCAGTACAACCCATGGCACCTGCTGGGTCTGTCACGTGACCTCCTGCCAGCAGCGAGTTTCCGACACATCACGTGGCCACGGAGTGCACCTAGCCTGGTACAAGCGCCGTGGTGACGTCACCGGCACGTGACTGTACTGTGACATTGAACTTCTTTCGCACCGTACGGAGCCAACCGTGCTCATATTTGGACCTCTGTGTACAAGGAGTGGTCTGTGGCAAAGTGGGCGTGTCGCCTGAAACTAATGGGCGTGGCTTGGGATCAACGTTACTCTACGGGGGGTGGGCGTGGCCTGTGGGTGGGAAATGCAAATGAGTTGGATGTGGGCGGGGGCATGCAAGTGACCAAGGCGTGGCCTGTGGCGAGTGGGCAGGGGGCATGCAAACGACCTGGGCGTGGTCGAACGGGCGGGAGATATGCTAATGACCTGGGCGTGGCCTGTGTCCGAGTGGGCGGGGAGCAATAAAAAATCAATTAGGCGTGGCCTGTGTCCGAGTGGGCGGGGCATCTAAATGACGTGGGCGTGGTCAGCGTGAGGTGTTTAAGGTGGAGGTCCGGGCTGGATTCTCTCACTTCTCGTGCGGGCAGCAAAGCAGCCTCCTTGAGAAACTCACGAGCTCCGGTAGGTGAGGGGGTGCGTCTTATACTCCGGTATGCGAGTGGGTGCGTCTTATACTCCGGTAGGTGAGGGGGTGCGTCTTATACTCCGGTAGGTGAGGGGGTGCGTCTTATACTCCGGTAGGTGAGGGGGTGCGTCTTATACTCCGGTAGGTGAGGGGGTGCGTCTTATACTCCGGTATGCGAGTGGGTGCGTCTTATACTCCGGTAGGTGAGGGGGTGCGTCTTATACTCCGGTAGGTGAGGGGGTGCGTCTTATACTCCGGTAGGTGAGGGGGTGCGTCTTATACTCCGGTAGGTGAGTGGGTGCGTCTTATACTCCGGTAGGTGAGGGGGTGCGTCTTATACTCCGGTAGGTGAGGGGGTGCGTCTTATACTCCGGTAGGTGAGGGGGTGCGTCTTATACTCCGGTACGTGATTGGGTGCGTCTTATACTCCGGTAGGTGAGTGGGTGCGTCTTATACTCCGGTAGGTGAGTGGGTGCGTCTTATACTCCGGTGTCTGTGTGTAAGAGAGTGAGTGGGTGCGTCTTATACTCCGGTAGGTGAGTGGGTGCGTCTTATACTCCCGTAGGTGATTGGGTGCGTCTTATACTCCGGTAGGTGATTGGGTGCGTCTTATACTCCCGTAGGTGGTTGGGTGCGTCTTATACTCCGGTAGGTGAGTGGGTCCGTCTTATACTCCGGTAGGTGAGCGGGTGCGTCTTATACTCCAGTATGTGAGTCGGTGCGTCTTATACTCCGGTGTCTGTGTGTAAGAGTGAGTGGGTGCGTCTTATACTCCGGTAGGTGAGTGGGTGCGTCTTATACTCCGGTACGTGAGAGGATGCGTCTCATACTCCGGTAGGTGAGTGGGCGCGTTTTATACTCCGGTAGGTGATTGGGTGCGTCTTATACTCCGGTAGGTGAGTGGGTGCGTCTTATACTCCGGTACGTGAGAGGATGCGTCTCATACTCCGGTAGGTGAGTGGGTGCGTTTTATACTCCGGTAGGTGATTGGGTGCGTCTTATACTCCGGTATGTGAGTGGGTGCTTCTTATACTCCGGTAGGTGATTGGGTGCGTCTTATACTCCGGTAGGTGAGTGGGTGCGTCTTATACTCCGGTATGTGAGTGGCTGCGTCTTATACTGCGGTTGGTGATAGGGTGCGTCTTATGCTCTGGTAGGTGATTGGGTGCGTCTTATACGCCGGTGTCTGTGTGTGAGAGTGGGTGCGTCTTATAATCCGGTATTTTGACTCGGCGATTATTGATAACGTCGCTTTGATTACCCACGCACTCACCCACCCACTCACCCACCCACCCACTCAACCACCCACCCACTCACCCACCCACCCACTCAACCACCCACCCACTCACCCACCCACCAACTCAACCACCCACCCACCCACTCACCTACCCACTCACCTACCCACTCACCCACTCACCTACCCACTCACCCACTCACCTACCCACCCACTCACCCACCCACCTACCCACCCACTCACCTACCCACCCACTCACCTACCCACTCACTCACCCACCCACTCACCTACCCACTCACCTACCCACCCACTCACCTACCCACCCACTCACCTACCCACCCACTCACCTACCCACTCACCCACCCACCTACCCATTCAACCACCCACTCACCTCCCCACCCACCCACTCACATACCCACTCACCCACCCACTCACCTACCTATTCAACCACTCACTCACCTAACCACCCACTCACCCACCCACTCACTCACCTACCCACTCACTCACCCACCCACTCACTCACCCACCCACTCACTCACCTACCCACTCACTCACCTACCCACTCACCTACCCACCCACTCACCTACCCACTCGCCTACCCACCCACCCACTCACCTACCTATTCAACCACCCACTCACCTACCCACCCACCCACTCACCTACCCACCCACCCAACCACACACACTCCGACTTATTCAACCACCCATTGACTGACCCACTCACCCACTGGCCCATTTCATCCTCCATTAGCCACCATCACCATCCATCACCGATTCATAAACCCACTCATCCACCCACTCACTCATCCACCCACCCACCCACTCATCCACCCACCCACTCATCCACCCACCCATACCCTTCCACACTAAACAACTAACCCGTTCACTGAAACACAAACCACTCACCCATTCACTCTGCCACCCATCATTCCCTCAGCCACTCGCTGACCCATCCACTCAGCCACCCACCCATAAACTCAACCACCCATCAACTCACTCACCCATCCACCAATCCACTCACTCACCCACTCAGCCACCCACCCATCCACTCAGCCACCCATCCACTCAACCACCCACTCACCTACCCATACATTCACCCAGCCACCCATCCACCCACCTACACACTCATCCACCCATCCAGCCACCCACCCATCAACTCACCCACCCACCCATCAACTAACCCACCCACCCATCAACTAACCCACCCACCCATCAACTCACCCACCCACCCATCAACTCACCCACCCACCAACTCACCCACCCATCAACTCACCCACCCACGCTTCAACTAACCCACCCACCCATCAACTAACCCACCCACCCACCCATCAACTCACCCACCCACCCATCAACTCACCCACCCACCAACTCACCCACCCACCCACTCACCCACCCACCAACTTACCCACCCACCCACTCATCAACTGACCCACCCACCCACCAACTGACCCACCCACCCATCAACTCACCCACCCACCAACTCACCCACCCACCAAATCACCCACCAACTCACTCACACACCCACAAAATTACCCACCCACCAACTCGCTAACCCACCAACTCACCCACCCCTTCACTCACCCACCCACCCACCAACTCACCCACCCAGTCACTCACTCACTCACTCACCCACCCACCCACCAACTCACCCACTCACCCACCAACTCACCCACCCACTCACCCACCCACCAACTCACCCACCCACCAACTCACCCACCCACCAACCCACCAACTCACCCACCCACCAACTCACCCACTCACCCACCCACCAACTCACCGACCCACCAACCCACCAACTCACCCACCCACCCACCAACTCACCCACCCACCCACTCACCCACTACTCACCCACTACTCACCCACTCACTCACTCACCCACTCACTTACCCACCCACTCACCCACCCACCCACCCACTCACCCACCCACTCACTCACCCACCCACTCACTCACTCACCCACCCACTCACCCACCCACCCACTACTCACCTACCCACCCACCCACTCACCCACCCACCCACTCACCCACTCACTTACCCACCCACTCACCCACCCATCCACCAACTCACCCACCCACCAACTCACCCACCCACCAACTCACCCACTCACCCACTCTCTCACTCACTCACCCACCAACTCAGCCACTATTCATCCACTCACCCACCAACCCACCAACTCACTAACCCACCAACTCACCCACCAACCCACTCACCCACCCACCAACTCACCCACCCACCCACTCACTCACCCACCCACCCACCAACTCACCCACTCACCCACCCACCCACTCACCCACTCACTCACCCACCCACTCACTGACCCACCCACTCACTCACCCACCCACCCACCAGGCCATGTCCCACACGGGCGGCCTGCAGCTGCTGGGCTTTGCGCTGGCGCTGTGTGGCTGGGCAGCCGTGGTGGGCACGACGGCGCTGCCCCAGTGGCGCTACAGCTCCTACGCCGGGGACGCCATCATCACGGCCGTGGCGCTCTACGACGGACTCTGGATGTCGTGCGCCGCGCAGAGCACGGGACACGTGCAGTGCCGCCTCTATGACTCGCTCTTCTCCATCGACGGTGGGTGGGGCTAGGGGGTGGGGGAGGAGCTAGGGGGTGGGGGAGGGGCTAGGTGGTGGGGGAGGAGCTAGGGGGTGGGGCTGGAGGGGCACGTGCAGTGTCGCCTCTATGACTCGCTCTTCTCCATCGACGGTGGGTGGGGCTAGGGGGTGGGGGAGGAGCTAGGGGGTGGGGGAGGGGCTAGGTGGTGGGGCTGGAGGGGCACGTGCAGTGCCGCCTCTATGACTCGCTCTTCTCCATCGACGGTGGGTGGGGCTAGGGGGAGGAGCTAGGGGGTGGGGGAGGGGCTAGGTGGTGGGGGAGGAGCTAGGGGGTGGGGCTGGAGGGGCACGTGCAGTGTCGCCTCTATGACTCGCTCTTCTCCATCGACGGTGGGTGGGGCTAGGGGGTGGGGGAGGAGCTAGGGGGTGGGGGAGGGGCTGGAGGGACACGTGCAGTGCCGCCTCTATGACTCGCTCTTCTCCATCGACGGTGGGTGGGGCTAGGGGGAGGAGCTAGGGGGTGGGGGTGGGGCTAGGGGTGGGGCTAGGGGGAGGAGCTAGGGAGTGGGGGAGGGGCTAGGGGTGGGGAGCTAGGGAGTGGGGGAGGGGCTAGGGGGAGGAGCTAGGAAGTGGGGGAGGGGCTAGGGGTGGGGAGCTAGGGAGTGGGGGAGGGGCTAGGGGTGGGGCTAGGGGGAGGAGCTAGGGAGTGGGGGAGGGGCTAGGGGTGGGGAGCTAGGGAGTGGGGGTGGGGCTAGGGGTGGGGATAGGGGGAGGAGCTAGGGAGTGGGGGAGGGGCTAGGGGTGGGGCGCTAGGGAGTGGGGGAGGGGCTAGGGGTGGGGCTAGGGGGAGGGACTACAGTGCTAGGGGGAGGAGCTAGGGAGTGGAGGGACAAATGTAATAAATCAGCTTGTGCCGGAGGCCCCGGGGGGCCAGGCGTCTATAACGTCTCCTGGCCAAACCCCAATTGGCGGAGCCAGGAGATTGAATACCTACCCTCGGGGCTACTCCAGAAACAACGAAAAGCCACTACTGGTGGCCACGTGGAATGTTCAAACGCTCACTGCGGAGGAGAGACTGCCACTCCTCTGTCGGGAGCTGGACCGGTACCGCCTGGATCTATGCGGCATTCAGGAGGTCCGGTGGACCGGCTCTGGCTCCTGCCACCATGAGGGGTGGACAGTCCTCTACTCGGGGCAGCAGACTGCCAAACAACAGGGTGTGGCTCTTCTTCTGAACAAAAGAATGAAGGGGGCGTGGGAGCGTGGCGGTGAGGTGTGGGAAGCTGTAAGCCCCAGGCTACTTTGGGCTCGCCTTTTCTATCAACCGGAGGCGAGGAATGGTGGTCGTGGTTACTTATGCCCCCACCGAAGACGAACATCCGTGGAGGGATGCAGGCAAAGCCGATGAGTCAGATGCCTTCTATGACCTCCTGTCACAGGTGCTGGCTAAAGTGGCCCCTCGGGATAGAGTCATCATGTTGGGTGACTTCAATGCCCGAGTTGGTCATGATACTGGCACCTGGTCTGGAGTGATTGGAGGGCATGGGCCAGGTCAGCTCAATAACAACGGTAGGAGGCTGCTAGATTTTTTGTGCAGCCCATGGGCTTGTAATTACCAACACGCTGTTCCGGCATCGGCGCATCCACACAACATCATGGATGCGTGCCGGGTCCAAGCAAGAACATCTGCTGGACTACATAGTGACGGACCAGCGAATGCGAGCCCATGTCCTTGACACCAGGACCTACCGTGGAGCTGATCTGCCCACTGACCGTCGACTTGCCATCTGTAAGATGCGCCTGCCATTCCTCCGCTCCGGTGGTGGGTGTCCACCCAGGACGCCACTTGAATCAGCTAGCTGAAGGTTGCAGGCAACGGCAGACAGCCCAGGAGCGTTTGGGGGCTGTGTGGTGCTCTACGATCCCTCAGAGCCCCGCCGCTCGGCTGAGAACCGTATATAAGGCGGACCTCTGGAGAGGTTTCGTGGCACTTGAAGACCGAAGCCTGAAGGCCTGCTAGTGTAGGACCCTGGACCCAAAACTTCGCCCCCTCTAGCCACACCCAGTGGTGGACGCTGGGACTCGCCTTGGTGGGTGGGTGGGTGAGTTGGTGGGTTGGTGGGTGGGTGAGTTGGTGGGTTGGTGGGTGGGTGAATTGGTGGGTGGGTGGGTGAGTGAATGGGTGGGTGTGTGAGTTGGTGGGTGGGTGGGTGAGTGAAGGGGTGGGTGAGTTGGTGGGTGGGTGAGTTGGTGGGTGGGTGAGTTGGTGGGTGGGTGAGTTGGTGGGTGGGTGAGTTGGTGGGTGGGTGAGTGAGTTGGTGGGTGATTTGGTGGGTGGGTAAGTTGGTGGGTGGGTGAGTTGATGGGTAGGTGGGTGAGTTGATGGGTGGGTGGGTGAGTTGGTGGGTGGGTGAGTGAAGGGGTGGGTGAGTTGGTGGGTGTATGAGTTGATGGGTGGATGGGTGAGTTGGTGGGTGGGTGGGTGAGTTGGTGAGGGCCGGGTCTGATGAATCAGTGGGTGGGTGGACCTGTACCTTGGCTGGGTCAGCTCAGACAGCCGACTAAGAGGATGTCGTAGCCAGAGGCACTGGAGCGTGGCCGGGGTAGGCACGCTACGTAGGCGGCGTATGATAGGCTGGGTGGAAGAAATACACGGGATAGACTGTACGAGAAGTTGGTGTACAGTAGTTAGGTTGTGTGTGTGTGTGTGCGTAATGAAGACGTGCCCCATACAAGGGTCTCCGGAGCACACTACACAGATATAATGGGAGGAGGCTGATCGATGCCCGGGTGCGGTCAAGGGATGGCTCCCTATTGCTCAACCACGTTATGTATGCTGATGACTTGGTAATAGCTGCTCAGTCAGAGGAGGAGTTGGAGACGCTGCTGCTGAGACTGGAGCGTGCCACTAAGAGGTGGGGCCTTACCATCAGCCCCACCAAAACTAAGCACCTGCCTGGGTATTTTGTACCATCGGACACTCCACCCCCACAACTCCCAATCGGTGATG
This sequence comes from Petromyzon marinus, assembly GCF_048934315.1. Taxonomy (NCBI): domain Eukaryota; kingdom Metazoa; phylum Chordata; class Hyperoartia; order Petromyzontiformes; family Petromyzontidae; genus Petromyzon; species Petromyzon marinus. The sequence goes on along the minus strand of NC_133741.1, from coordinate 3,772,758 downwards.
GGGCAGTTGTGGAGAGAGTGGAGAGTTTCCCATACCTGGGCAGTGTGCTTATGACCGGCTCCAGTTTAACAGCAGAGGTCTCACTCCGAATCAGTCGAGCGGCAATATCTTTTCATCGGTTGCGTAACGCTGAGTGGACTTGCCGATGACTGGTACCAGCGGTGTCAAGATCGGCCTCTGTGGAGGAGGCTCGTGAAGGATGCTACTGGGCAGTTGGAGGCAGTCGCCCTCCAACAACAACGGAGGGCGGAGGAGCGACGCTCAGAACAACGAGCAGAGCGCCGGGTGGCTAAAGCACAGCAGGTAGGCACAGTAGGGGGCACAGGTGGTGCATCAGCCAGTCATCTCAGTCAGTCGACCCGTGGCACCTGGGTCTGCCCCATGACCTCCTGCCAGCGGGCGTTCGACACTTCACGTGGCCTCAGGGTGCACATAGCCTGGCACAAGCGTCGTGGTGACGTCACCGCCACTTAGTGGCGAATGGCGGTTGTTGTTGTTGTTGTGTCTGTGTGTGTGTGTGTATCACTGTCTGTGTGTGTGTATCTGTGTATCTGTGTGTATGTGTGTATCACTGTGTGTGTGTCTGTGTGTGTCTGTGTGTGTGTCTGTGTGTGTGTATCACTGTGTGTGTGTATCACTGTGTGTGTGTATCACTGTCTGTGTGTGTGTATCTGTGTATCTGTGTGTGTGTGTATCACTGTGTGTGTGTGTCTGTGTGTGTGTGTCTGTGTGTGTGTCTGTGTGTGTGTGTCTGTGTGTGTGTCTGTGTGTGTAGGCACCCTACAGGCTGCGCGTGCCCTCATGGTGTGCGCCCTGCTGCTGGGTGCGTGCGGGGCGCTGCTCTGCGTGCTGGGCACGCGATGCACGCGGCTGGGCGACAGCGACCCGGTCAGCAAGCACAGAGCCGCTGGGGCGGGGGGAGTCCTCTTCC
>NC_133741.1:3759327-3769327 GCF_048934315.1 Petromyzon marinus | reverse complement strand
GGAGGAGGAGGAGGAAGAGGAGGAGGAGGAGGAAGAGGAGGAAGAGGAGGAGAAGGAGGAGAGCCTCCGTCCACGCGGTCCAGGCCGGTGTAGCGCGTGGGTCCCCTTGCGTTTGCCTTGGCGACGCCGAGTTCACAAAAAAGCCGTTGCCCGGCCGAGTCCCCGCCCAGCGACCCCGCCGGGCAAAGCGGCAAACCTTGCCCGGCCGCGGCTGGCGCCGGACGGCGAGGGCTCGGCACGCCGCCGGGGGTTCTCCACGAGCGCCGGAAGGGCGAGGCCGGCGGGGAGCCGACGCCGGCCGATCAAGCGGCCGGCCCCAACGCCGGGCGCGACGCTGCGGTCGCTCGAGAGAGTTTCCGCGATGGCTCGCGAGCCCCCCGGCGTGCCCAAGGGCGGACGCCGCGGGAGGCGTCGGGGGCCAAGGCGTTGGATCTTCGCGGACCTCCCGCGGAACGGGCCAACTAAAGCGCGGATCGACTGCGGGCGCTCCTGCGGGAACGCTCCACGGCATTTTTTTAAGTCAGGCAAAAGTTTGGTCTCTGTTGAGCCACGGCATTGAGGAACTTTTAGCGCCCGAGTCGGGCTGGTGAAGGGGCCCTCGTTCGTGTGGCGGTCGGGTGAAACGTTGCCCGCGGATATCACCTCGCCGTCCGCCAGTCCGGATTGCCCTCGTCGAGGAACACTGGCGGCAGTCCCGCGGCTTTGCATCGATTTCAGCAAACTTGACAAGGTGTCCGTCGTATTCTGAGCTCTTTCGCTAAAGTCACGTTGAAGGGAAACAGTAAAATAATAAAATATATATAACAATAAAATAATAATATATATAAAACAATAAAATAATAATATAAAAACAATAAAGTAATATGTATAAAATAAAAAAATAATATACATTAAACAATAAAATTATAATATATAAAACAATAAAATAATATATAAAACAATAAAATAATATATAAAACAATAAAATAATAATATATAAAGCAATAAAATAATAATATATAACACAATAAAATAATAATATATATAAAACAATAAAATAATAAAATATATATAAAACAATAAAAATTCTCACGACGTTTCGACCATGACACAAACGGTCGTCATCAGGTGTGTCGGTTCGCATCAATTTATTTATTTTTAAACGGTGTATCTATTTATTTATTTATAAAAACCGTCAGCGCCACGCGCAGCGATTTGGCAGTTTATTTAGAAGGACGAGTCCATCTGTGTTCTTTAAATGCAAATTTTAAGGTGCCAGTCGCGGATGCCTACCCCCTGCCCTCACGTGGACGATCCTTCGGACGCGCTGGGCAGGCGCGCGGTATTTTAGGACCCTCGGCTTTTTGTCCGGGTTTTGGCAATCCCCGCTTGACGGAGGCCTCGAGGCCCAAGGCGGCTTTTCGGGCGCCCCGAGGGCTGTTTGAGTTCATCTGGCTTCCGATGGGGCTCCATTCCGCGCCTGCCACTTTTCAGAGGCTCGTGGAATCGGTTTCGGCGGCCCTGCCGTGGGATCCGTGCCCGATCAACTCAGATGACGTCATCGCGCTCGGCCAGCCCGTTTCATGACCCGAATGTTCAAGCCTCGAAAATGTCGCCTGCCCCCCCCAAAAAAACTCTGCCGGTTACTCGGGCCACATAGGTAAGCGAATCGGGCATCGCGACGGACCCCGGGCGGAAGACTCCCTGTGTGCGGACGTGGCCCGCCCACGCCTCCGCGATAATGAGAGGCCTTTCCCCTTATTATTGCCGGCTTTGTTGCGGGCGGGGGGGGGGGGGGGGGTTTGCGCCCCTTTGCGAAACTTCTCCGAGCGCTGACGGCCAGGGGCCCGGAAGTTTCATCGCAGAGAGGCGGCGAGGGTGGCGGCGAGGGCGGCGGTGTCGGCGTTCCGCTCCGCTCGCGATGGCCTTGTCGACGCTCCTCCCGCCGTACGCGCGGTCCAGACTTTCCGCTGCCGCTCGCCTTACCTTGAGGCCGTGGATGTCGTTGGAGCGCGAGGTCGCCAACGGCACCGGGGGAGCGGCGCTTTACCCACCGGCAGCGCCCGGGGGGCCCCAGGGGGCGCTCTGGTGCGCGTCCCCCCCCGGTAGGGCCCGAGCCCTCCGGGGGGGGACCGATTTTTGCCGCGCTCCCTTGAAGCCCTCCCGGGATTATTCCGCGCAGGGTCCACGCGTCGCGAGATTGCCGGCGGCCGGGGGGAGAGCGCGCGAGCTTTCCCCGGCTCGCCGTCGGCCATGCGGCTCCAGGAGGATTGCTCAGAGCATCGTGATGGAGGATTGTTCAGAGCATCGTGGTGGAGGATTGTTCAGGCATCGTGGTGGAGGATTGCTCAGAGCATCGTGGTGGAGGATTGCTCAGGCATCGTGATGGAGGATTGCTCAGAGCATCGTGGTGGAGGATTGTTCAGGCATCCTGATGGAGGATTGCTCAGAGCATCGTGGTGGAGGATTGCTCAGAGCATCGTGGTGGAGGATTGCTCAGGCATCGTGATGGAGGATTGTTCAGGAATCGTGGTGGAGGATTGCTCAGAGCATCGTGATGGAGGATTGCTCAGGCATCGTGATGGAGGATTGTTCAGGCATCGTGATGGAGGATTGCTCAGGCATCGTGATGGAGGATTGCTCAGGCATCGTGGTGGAGGATTGCTCAGGCATCGTGATGGAGGCTTGCTCAGGCATCCTGGTGGAGGATTGCTCAGGCATCGTGGTGGAGGATTGCTCAGAGCATCGTGATGGAGGATTGTTCAGGCATCGTGGTGGAGGATTGCTCAGGCACGGTGATGGAGGATTGCTCAGGCATCCTGATGGAGGATTGCTCAGGCATCGTGATGGAGGATTGCTCAGGCATCGTGGTGGAGGATTGCTCAGGCATCGTGGTGGAGGATTGCTCAGGCATCCTGATGGAGGATTGTTCAGGCATCGTGGTGGAGGATTGCTCAGGCACCGCTAGGAGGCTTGCTCAGGCATTGTGGTGGAGGATTGCTCAGGCACGGTGATGGAGGCTTGTTCAGGCATCGTGATGGAGGATTGTTCAGGCATCGTGGTGGAGGATTGTTCAGGCATCGTGGTGGAGGATTGTTCAGGCATCGTGGTGGAGGATTGCTCAGGCATCGTGATGGAGGATTGCTCAGGCATTGTGATGGAGGATTGCTCAGGCATTGTGATGGAGGATTGTTCAGGCATCGTGGTGGAGGATTGTTCAGGCATCGTGGTGGAGGATTGTTCAGGCATCGTGGTGGAGGATTGCTCAGGCATCCTGATGGAGGATTGTTCAGGCATCGTGATGGAGGATTGCTCAGGCATCGTGGTGGAGGATTGCTCAGGCATCGTGATGGAGGATTGCTCAGGCATTGTGATGGAGGATTGCTCAGGCATTGTGATGGAGGATTGTTCAGGCATCGTGATGGAGGATTGTTCAGGCATCCTGGTGGAGGATTGCTCAGGCATCGTGGTGGAGGATTGCTCAGAGCATCGTGGTGGAGGATTGCTCAGGCATCCTGATGGAGGATTGTTCAGGCATCGTGGTGGAGGATTGTTCAGGCATCGTGGTGGAGGATTGTTCAGGCATCGTGGTGGAGGATTGTTCAGGCATCGTGCTGGAGGATTGCTCAGGCATCCTGATGGAGGATTGTTCAGGCATCCTGATGGAGGCTTGTTCAGGCATCGTGATGGAGGCTTGTTCAGGCATCGTGCTGGAGGATTGTTCAGGCATCGTGATGGAGGCTTGTTCAGGCATCGTGCTGGAGGATTGTTCAGGCATCGTGATGGAGGATTGCTCAGAGCATCGTGGTGGAGGATTGCTCAGAGCATCGTGATGGAGGATTGTTCAGGCATCGTGGTGGAGGATTGCTCAGGCATCCTGGTGGAGGATTGCTCAGGCATCCTGGTGGAGGATTGCTCAGGCATCCTGGTGGAGGATTGCTCAGGCATCGTGATGGAGGATTGCTCAGGCATCGTGATGGAGGATTGTTCAGGCATCGTGATGGAGGATTGCTTAGAGCATCGTGGTGGAGGATTGTTCAGGCACCGTGGTGGAGGATTGCTCAGGCATCGTGGTGGAGGATTGTTCAGGCATCGTGGTGGAGGATTGTTCAGGCATCGTGGTGGAGGATTGCTCAGAGCATCGTGGTGGAGGATTGTTCAGGCATCGTGGTGGAGGATTGCTCAGGCATCGTGGTGGAGGATTGCTCAGGCATCGTGGTGGAGGATTGTTCAGGAATCGTGGTGGAGGATTGTTCAGGCATCGTGGTGGAGGATTGCTCAGGCATCGTGGTGGAGGATTGTTCAGGCATCCTGATGGAGGATTGCTCAGGCATCGTGATGGAGGATTGCTCAGAGCATCGTGGTGGAGGATTGCTCAGGCATCGTGGTGGAGGATTGTTCAGGCATCGTGGTGGAGGATTGCTCAGAGCATCGTGGTGGAGGATTGTTCAGGCATCGTGGTGGAGGATTGCTCAGGCATCGTGGTGGAGGATTGCTCAGGCATCGTGATGGAGGATTGTTCAGGCACCGTGATGGAGGATTGCTCAGGCATCCTGGTGGAGGATTGCTCAGGCATCCTGATGGAGGATTGCTCAGGCACCGTGGTGGAGGATTGCTCAGGCATCGTGGTGGAGGATTGTTCAGGCATCGTGATGGAGGATTGTTCAGGCATCGTGATGGAGGATTGCTCAGGCATCGTGGTGGAGGATTGCTCAGGCATCGTGGTGGAGGATTGCTCAGGCATCCTGATGGAGGATTGTTCAGGCATCGTGGTGGAGGATTGTTCAGGCATCGTGGTGGAGGATTGCTCAGGCATCGTGGTGGAGGATTGTTCAGGCATCCTGATGGAGGATTGCTCAGGCATCCTGATGGAGGATTGCTCAGGCATTGTGATGGAGGCGTGCACCGCTGGGATTGTTCAGGCATCGTGGTGGAGCTGTGTGCCGCTAGGCTGCCGTTGCACCACCCGCCCTGCTGGGCGGGGGTCCTGTGGGCCGTGCGTTGACGGCTTTGGCACCTCGGAGCGCTGGAGACGCTGCGTTTGGATTGCCGTCCGACGTTGAGGATCCACTCAAAGGCTGCGGGCGAATGAAACCGTTGCCCTACGATATTCTCGGCCCGTTCCCCCGGCCCGGGCGCGTGGAGGCAAGAACTTGCCCGTGGGCGTCGAGGGATTTCCCAGCGCCCGTCCTGCGGCTTGGCCGCTCCCAAATCCGTCGGCCTGTCGCCTGGCCGCCTGTTGACGGACCAAGCTAAAGCATTCCCTTCCGCGCTGCTGCGGGAGGCTTGCGGCTTGCCGGGCGTAGGCAAAGGGACAAGCGTCCCCCGTACCGCCCGCAGGCCCGTGGTCGAGCGCCTACACCGGAGTCACTTTGCTCGGCGAGCTGCAGGGATTTGCAGGATGACCCCGTGAGAGTTTGACCCTCCCATCGATGTGCCGTTGCGGGCCCACGCCCCCGTGCCGATAGGCGGCCAAACTTTCCGGTCCGGTCCGCGACGGGCAAGCCTCCTGAGGGGCGGGAAGCCGCTTCGTCCACGCCACGCCAGACTGCTTCGTCCACGCTGTGTCAGTCTGCTTCATCCACGCTGTGTCAGTCTGCTTCGTCCACGCCACGCCAGACTGCCTCATCCACGCTGTGTCAGTCTGAAGCCCCTCGTCCACGCTGTGTCAGTCTGCTTCATCCACGCCCTGTCAGACTGCCTCATCCACGCTGTGTCAGACTGCCTCATCCACGCTGTGTCAGTCTGAAGCCCCTCATCCACGCTGTGTCAGACTGCCTCATCCACGCTGTGTCAGTCTGAAGCCCCTCATCCACGCTGTGTCAGTCTGCCTCATCCACGCCCTGTCAGACTGCCTCATCCACGCTGTGTCAGTCTGCCTCATCCACGCCCTGTCAGACTGCCTCATCCACGCCCTGTCAGTCTGCTTCATCCACGCTGTGTCAGTCTGCCTCATCCACGCCCTGTCAGACTGCCTCATCCACGCTGTGTCAGACTGCTTCATCCACGCCCTGTCAGTCTGCCTCATCCACGCCCTGTCAGACTGCCTCATCCACGCTGTGTCAGTCTGCTTCATCCACGCTGTGTCAGTCTGCCTCATCCACGCTGTGTCAGACTGCTTCATCCACGCTGTGTCAGTCTGAAGCCCCTCATCCACGCTGTGTCAGACTGCCTCATCCACGCTGTGTCAGTCTGCCTCATCCACGCTGTGTCAGACTGCCTCATCCACGCTGTGTCAGTCTGCCTCATCCACGCTGTGTCAGTCTGCTTCATCCACGCTGTGTCAGTCTGCTTCATCCACGCTGTGTCAGACTGCTTCATCCACGCCCTGTCAGACTGCTTCGTCCACGCTGTGTCAGTCTGAAGCCCCTCATCCACGCTGTGTCAGTCTGCTTCATCCACACTGTGTCAGTCTGCTTCGTCCACGCTGTGTCAGACTGCCTCATCCACGCTGTGTCAGTCTGCCTCATCCACGCTGTGTCAGACTGCCTCATCCACGCTGTGTCAGACTGCCTCATCCACGCTGTGTCAGTCTGCCTCATCCACGCTGTGTCAGTCTGAAGCCCCTCATCCACGCTGTGTCAGACTGCCTCATCCACGCTGTGTCAGACTGCCTCATCCACGCTGTGTCAGACTGCTTCATCCACGCTGTGTCAGTCTGAAGCCCCTCGTCCACGCTGTGTCAGTCTGCCTCATCCACGCTGTGTCAGACTGCTTCATCCACGCTGTGTCAGTCTGCCTCATCCACGCTGTGTCAGACTGCCTCATGCACGCTGTGTCAGTCTGCTTCGTCCACGCTGTGTCAGTCTGAAGCCCCTCGTCCACGCTGTGTCAGACTGCCTCATCCACGCTGTGTCAGACTGCCTCATCCACGCCCTGTCAGACTGCCTCATCCACGCTGTGTCAGTCTGAAGCCCCTCGTCCACGCTGTGTCAGTCTGCCTCATCCACGCTGTGTCAGTCTGAAGCCCCTCATCCACGCCCTGTCAGTCTGCTTCATCCACGCTGTGTCAGTCTGCCTCATCCACGCTGTGTCAGTCTGCCTCATCCACGCTGTGTCAGTCTGAAGCCCTTCGTCCACGCTGTGTCAGTCTGCCTCATCCACGCTGTGTCAGTCTGCCTCATCCACGCTGTGTCAGTCTGAAGCCCTTCGTCCACGCTGTGTCAGACTGCCTCATCCACGCTGTGTCAGACTGCCTCATCCACGCCCTGTCAGTCTGCTTCATCCACGCTGTGTCAGTCTGCCTCATCCACGCTGTGTCAGTCTGAAGCCCTTCGTCCACGCTGTGTCAGACTGCTTCATCCACGCTGTGTCAGTCTGCCTCATCCACGCTGTGTCAGTCTGCCTCATCCACGCTGTGTCAGACTGCCTCATCCACGCCCTGTCAGACTGCCTCATCCACGCTGTGTCAGTCTGCCTCATCCACGCCCTGTCAGACTGCCTCGTCCACGCTGTGTCAGTCTGCTTCATCCACGCTGTGTCAGACTGCCTCATCCACGCTGTGTCAGTCTGCCTCATCCACGCTGTGTCAGTCTGAAGCCCCTCATCCACGCTGTGTCAGACTGCCTCATCCACGCTGTGTCAGTCTGAAGCCCTTCGTCCACGCTGTGTCAGTCTGCTTCATCCACACCCTGTCAGACTGCCTCATCCACGCTGTGTCAGTCTGCCTCATCCACGCTGTGTCAGACTGCCTCATCCACGCTGTGTCAGTCTGCTTCATCCACGCTGTGTCAGACTGCCTCATCCACGCTGTGTCAGTCTGCTTCATCCACGCCCTGTCAGACTGCCTCATCCACGCTGTGTCAGTCTGCCTCATCCACGCTGTGTCAGTCTGAAGCCCCTCGTCCACGCTGTGTCAGTCTGCCTCATCCACGCTGTGTCAGACTGCCTCATCCACGCTGTGTCAGACTGCCTCATCCACGCTGTGTCAGTCTGCTTCATCCACGCTGTGTCAGTCTGCTTCATCCACGCCCTGTCAGACTGCCTCATCCACGCTGTGTCAGTCTGCCTCATCCACGCTGTGTCAGACTGCCTCATCCACGCTGTGTCAGTCTGCCTCATCCACGCTGTGTCAGTCTGCTTCATCCACGCCCTGTCAGACTGCCTCATCCACGCTGTGTCAGTCTGCCTCATCCACGCTGTGTCAGTCTGCCTCATCCACGCCCTGTCAGACTGCCTCATCCACGCCCTGTCAGACTGCCTCATCCACGCTGTGTCAGTCTGCTTCATCCACGCCCTGTCAGTCTGCTTCATCCACGCCCTGTCAGACTGCCTCGTCCACGCTGTGTCAGTCTGAAGCCCCTCGTCCACGCTGTGTCAGACTGCCTCGTCCACGCTGTGTCAGTCTGAAGCCCCTCGTCCACGCTGTGTCAGACTGCCTCGTCCACGCTGTGTCAGTCTGAAGCCCCTCGTCCACGCCCTGTCAGACTGCCTCATCCACGCTGTGTCAGTCTGCTTCATCCACGCCCTGTCAGACTGCCTCGTCCACGCTGTGTCAGTCTGAAGCCCTTCATCCACGCCCTGTCAGACTGCCTCGTCCAAGGATCTCGTTCCTGTTCCGGGCCCCAGGTGCCCCGGGTCCGCTGGCTTGCACGCGGCCGCTCGAGACCCCAGCCAGCTGTAGGTCGAGCTGGCTGGGGGCCGTTAATAAAAAGTGTTGCCGGCAAAGTTGGCGTCTGAGACTCGGTGGGACTCACGACACGGGGGGGGGGGTCCTCTATCCTACTGGCAGGTACCCACTCAGGGGGTGGGTGGGTGGGTGATTGCGTGGCTGAGGAAGTGAATGCTGTATGCGAATGAGTGAGGAGGTGAGTACATTAACGCGTGAGTGAATGGGTAGGTGGGTGAGTGAATGAGTGGGTGGGTGAGTGAATGAGTGGGTGGATAAGTGAATGGGTAGGTGGGTGAGTGAATGAGTGGGTGGGTGAGTGAATGGGTAGGTGGGTGAGTGAATGAGTGTGTGGATGAGTGAATGAGTGGGTGAGTGAGTGAGTGGGTGAGTGAGTGAGTGAATGAGTGGGTGAGTGAATGAGTGGGTGAGTGAATGAGTGGGTGAGTGAGTGAGTGGGTGAGTGAATGAGTGGGTGAGTAAGTGAATGAGTGGGTGAGTGAGTGGGTGGGTGAGTGAGTGAATGAGTGGGTGAGTGAATGAGTGAATGAGTGAGTGGGTGAGTGAGTGAATGAGTGGGTGAGTGAGTGGGTGAGTGAGTGAATGCTGTTGCTCGCTACTAACAGCACTTGCCCCAGCAGCCTGTGAGAGGCTACCCGGTGCACCTTTGTCTGTGCCTGGCAGGCGCGTGCACGCTCATAGCTGTCTCCTGGTACGCGAGCCGCGTGTCACGTGACTTCCACAACCCCGCGACCTCGGCCAACGCCAGGTGATGTCACTATCACCATCATCACCATCAACATCACCATCATCATCACCATCAACATCATCATCACCATCATCATCACCATCATCATAATCAACATCATCATCACCATCATCACCGTCACTATCACCATCATCACCATCATCATCACCATCATCACCATCAAGATCATCACCATCATCATCACCATCAACATCATCATCACCATCATCATCACCATCATCATAATCAACATCATCATCACCATCATCACCATCATCATCACCATCATCACCATCAACATCATCATCATCACCATCATCACCACCATCATCATCAACATCATCACCAACATCATCATCACCATCATCACCACCATCATCAACACCATCATCACCATCATCACCATCATCACCATCATCATCATCATCACCATCATCACCATCATCACCATCATCATCACCATCATCACCATCAACATCATCATCATCACCATCATCACCATCAACATCATCATCACCATCATCATGATCACCATCATCATCATCAACATCATCACCAACATCATCATCACCATCATCAACATCACCACCATCATCATGATCATGATCACCATCAACAACATCACCATCATCATCACCATCATCATCATAACCATCATCACCACC
>NC_133741.1:3736827-3756827 GCF_048934315.1 Petromyzon marinus | reverse complement strand
GTTGTTATTGTTGTTATTGTTGTTGTTGTTATTGCTGTTATTGTTGTTGTTATTGTTGTTATTGTTGTTATTGTTGTTGTTATTGTTGTTGTCGTTCTAACTGCGATGTGTTTTGGGTGCAGGTTTGAATTCGGCCTCTTGTTGTTATTGTTGTTATTGTTGTTGTTATTGTTGTTATTGTTGTTGGTATTGTTGTTGTTATTGTTGTTATTGTTGTTGTTATTGTTATTGTTGTTGTTATTGTTGTTATTGTTGTTGTTATTGTTGTTATTGTTGTTATTGTTGTTGTTATTGTTGTTATTGCTGTTATTGTTGTTATTGTTGTTATTGTTGTTATTGTTATTGTTGTTATTGTTGTTGTCGTTCTAACTGCGATGTGTTTTGGGTGCAGGTTTGAATTCGGCTTGTTGTTATTGTTGTTGTTATTATTGTTGTTATTGTTGTTATTGTTATTGTTGTTATTGTTGTTGTCGTTCTAACTGCGATGTGTTTTGGGTGCAGGTTTGAATTCGGCTCGGCACTCTTTGTCGGCTGGGCAGCGGCCGGCCTCACCATGCTGGGGGGCTCCTTCCTCTGCTGTTCGTGCGAGAGGAGTGGGGGGCCCGGGTACGGGCGGAGGGGGCCCCCCTCCCAGCCCTGCCGCCCGCCCTACCCCTTCAAGCCCAGCCAGCCCCCCAGTAACAAGGAATACGTGTGACGCTGTGCTCTGATTGGTTCATTGTTTTCATTCGCTGTGCTCTGATTGGTCCATTGTTTTTATTGGGGTGCACTCTGTAAAAACGGCCTAGCACTGATGAATTACTCGTGACGCTGTGCTCTGATTGGTCCATTGTTGTTATTGGGGTGCACTCTGTTAAAACGGCCTAGCACTGAAGAGTTACTCGTCACGCTGTGCTCTGATTGGTTCATTGTTTTTATTCGCTGTGCTCTGATTGGTTCATTGTTTTTATTGGGGTGCACTCTGTAAAAACGGCCTAGCACTGAAGAATTACTCGTGACGCTGTGCTCTGATTGGTCCATTGTTTTTATTGGGGTGCACTCTGTAAAAACGGCCTAGCACTGGTGAATTACTCGTCACGCTGTGCTCTGATTGGTTCATTGTTTTCATTCGCCGTGCTCTGATTGGTTCATTGTTGTTATTGGGGTGCACTCTGTAAAAACGGCCTAGCACTGATGAATTACTCGTCACGCCGTGTTCTGATTGGTTCATTGTTTTCATTCGCTGTGCTCTGATTGGTTCATTGTTATTATTGGGGTGCACTCTGTAAAAACGGCCTAGCACTGAAGAGTTACTCGTGACGCTGTGCTCTGATTGGTTCATTGTTTTCATTCGCTGTGCTTTGATTGGTTCATTGTTTTAATTGGGGTGCACTCTGTAAAAACGGCCTAGCACTGATGAATTACTCGTGACGCTGTGCTCTGATTGGTCCATTGTTGTTATTGGGGTGCACTCTGTAAAAACGGTCTAGCACTGATGAATTACTCGTGACGCTGTGCTCTGATTGGTCCATTGTTGTTATTGGGGTGCACTCTGTAAAAACGGCCTAGCACTGAAGAGTTACTCGTGACGCCGTGCTCTGATTGGTTCATTGTTTTCATTCGCTGTGCTCTGATTGGTTCATTGTTGTTATTGGGGTGCACTCTGATAAAACGGCCTAGCACTGATGAATTACTCGTCACGCCGTGCTCTGATTGGTTCATTGTTTTCATTCGCTGTGCTCTGATTGGTTCATTGTTGTTATTGGGGTGCACTCTGTTAAAACGGCCTAGCACTGAAGAATTACTCGTCATGCTGTGCTCTGATTGGTTTATTGTTGTTATTGGGGTACACTCTGTTAAAACGGCCTAGCACTGAAGAATTACTCGTCAAGCCGTGCACAAATTGGTTCATTGTTATTATTGGGGTGCACTCTGTAAAACGACTTAGCACTGTGGAATTATGCGGGACGCTGTGATGTGATTGGTTCATTGTTAATGGGGTGCACTCTGTAAATCGGCCGAGAACTGAGGAATCACGTGTGACGCTGTTATGTGATTGGCTTATTATATTTTGGGGTTCACTCTGTAAAACGACCTAAATGACTGATGTCCTGAGCAAGTGCTTGATGTGGTTGTCTTTAGTGTTGTTGTTGTTGTCTTTAGTGTTGTTGATGTTGTCCTTCCCCCGCATCTCTGATTAGCCACGGCTGGCTACGTACGGTGCCAAAGAAGTTCAACAACCACAGAGACCCACAGACAACCCTACACACAACCACAGAGACACACAGACACCCACACACACAACCACAGAGACACACAGACACCCATACACACAACCACAGAGACACACACACACCCATACACACAACCACAGAGACACACAGACACCCATACACACAACCACGGAGACACACAGACACCCATACACACAACCAGAAGAGACACACAGACACACATACACCCATACACACAACCACAGAGACACACAGCCACCCACACACACAACCACAGAGACACACAGACACCCACACACACAACCACAGAGACACACAGACACACATACACATACACACAACCACAGAGACACACAGACAGACAACCAGAAGAGATACACAGACACCCATACACACAGACACACATACACACAACCACAGAGACACACAGACACACATACACACAACCACAGAGACACAGACATACATACACACAACCACAGAGACACACAGACATACATACACACAACCACAGAGACACACAGACACCCATACACAACCACAGAGACCCACAGACACCCATACACACAACCACAGAGACACACAGACACCCATACACACAACCACAGAGACACACAGACACACATACACACAACCACAGAGACACAAACAGACACACAGACACACAACCACAGAGACACATAGACACCCATACTCACAACCACAGAGACACACAGACACACAACCACAGAGACACAGACACACATACACAACCACAGAGACACACAGACACCCATACTCACAACCACAGAGACACACAGACACACAACCACAGAGACACAGACACACATACACACAACTACAGACACACACAGACACACATACACACAACCACAGAGACACACAGACACACAGACACCCATACACAATCACAGAGACACACAGACACCCATACACACAACCACAGAGACACACAGACACCCATACACACAACCACAGAGACACACAGACAGACACACACACAACCACAGAGACACACAGACACCCATACACACAACCACAGAGACACACAGACACCCATACACACAACCACAGAGACACACAGACACCCATACACACAACCACAGAGACACACAGACACACATACACACAACAACAGAGACACACAGACACCCATACACACAACAACAGAGACACACAGACACACATACACACAACCACAGAGACCCATAGACACCCAGATCTCAGAGAGACCCACAGATTAAAACAGTTGGCTACGTACGGTGCTAAAGAAGTTTAATTTACACACGTACATACAAAGACAAAGATCCCCCGTCTAGCCTCTAGCAGGCTGTAGGGGCAAGTGCTGTCAGTAGCACCTACACACAGACAAAGATCCCCCGTGTAGCCGTTAGCAGGCTGTAGGGGCAAGTGCTATCAGTAGCACCTACACACAAAGATCCCCCGTGTAGCCTCTAGCAGGCTGTAGGGGCAAGTGCTGTTAGTAGCACCTACACACAGACAAAGATCCCCCGTGTAGCCTCTAGCAGGCTGTAGGGGCAAGTGCTGTTAGTAGCACCTACACACAAAGATCCCCCGTGTAGCCTCTAGCAGGCTGTAGGGGCAAGTGCTGTTAGTAGCACCTACACACAGACAAAGATCCCCCGTGTAGCCTCTAGCAGGCTGTAGGGGCAAGTGCTGTCAGTAGCACCTACACACAGACAAAGATCCCCCGTGTAGCCTCTAGCAGGCTATAGGGGCAAGTGCTGTCAGTAGCACCTACACACAGACAAAGATCCCCCGTGTAGCCTCTAGCAGGCTGTAGGGGCAAGTGCTGTCAGTAGCACCTACACACAGACAAAGATCCCCCGTGTAGCACTCCCTTTAAGAGTGTGCTCCTAATGTCAGCTCGTTACCTGTATAAAAGACAGCTGGGAGCCAGAAATCTTTCTGATTGGGAGGGGGTCAAATACTTATTTCCCTCATTAAAATGCAAATCAATTTATAACATTTTTGACATGCGTTTTTTCTGGATTTTCTTGTTGTTATTCTGTCTCTCACTGTTCAAATAACCCTACCATTAAAATTATAGACTGATCATTTCTTTGTCAGTGGGCAAACGTACAAAATCAGCAGGGGATCAAATACTTTTTTCCCTCCCTGTATGAAGGCTACCGGCACTGTGGCTACACACAGAGGGGGTGGGTGGCCAGCACCACCACCACGCCCGGCCGCCTTTGTCTCTCCACCAGTGCTAGCGATGTTCACTACACCACCACGACCACTACACCACCACTACACCACCACCACCACTACACCACCACTACACCACCACCACGATCAAAACCACCACCACACCACCACGACACCACCACCACCACTGCACCAGCTACTCAGTTGAGGCTGAGTCGACCTAGGGGACGCCCAGAACCGGTTCAAATGATCGTCACTGGTGGTGTTGACCGTGAGCGGGAATCGAACCCGGGTCGCCAGGTTCGTAGCGCAGTATGGGTCTCTGTGGGTCTCTGTGGGTCTCTATGAGTATGGGTCTCTGTGGGTCTGTATGGGTCTCTATGAGTATGGGTCTCTGTGGGTCTCTGTGGGTCTCTGTGGGTCTCTATGAGTATGGGTCTCTGTGGGTCTGTGTGGGTCTCTATGAGTCTGGGTCTCTGTGGGTCTGTATGGGTCTCTATGAGTCTGGGTCTCTGTGGGTCTGTATGGGTCTCTATGAGTATGGGTCTCTGGGTCTGTGTGGGTCTCTATGAGTCTGGGTCTCTGTGGGTCTGTGGGTCTCTATGAGTATGGGTCTCTGTGGGTCTCTATGAGTATGGGTCTCTGTGGGTCTGTGTGGGTCTCTGTGGGTCTGTGTGGGTCTCTATGAGTGTGGGTCTCTGTGGGTCTCTGTGTGTCTCTGAGTATGGGTCTCTGTGGGTCTGTGTGGGTCTCTATGAGTATGGGTCTCTGTTGGTCTGTGTGGGTCTCTATGAGTATGGGTCTCTATGGGTCTGTGTGGGTCTCTATGAGTATGGGTCTCTGTGGGTCTCTGTGGGTCTCTATGAGTATGGGTCTCTTGTGGGTCTCTGTGTGTCTCTGAGTATGGGTCTCTGTGGGTCTGTATGGGTCTCTATGAGTCTGGGTCTCTGTGGGTCTGTGTGGGTCTCTATGAGTCTGGGTCTCTGTGGGTCTCTGTGGGTCTCTATGAGTATGGGTCTCTGTGGGTCTCTGTGGGTCTGTGTGGGTCTCTATGAGTGTGGGTCTCTGTGGGTCTCTGTGTGTCTCTGAGTATGGGTCTCTGTGGGTCTCTGTGGGTCTGTGTGGGTCTCTATGAGTCTGGGTCTCTGTGGGTCTCTGTGGGTCTCTATGAGTATGGGTCTCTGTGGGTCTCTGTGGGTCTCTATGAGTATGGGTCTGTGTGGGTCTCTATGAGTCTGGGTCTCTGTGGGTCTCTGTGGGTCTCTATGAGTATGGGTCTCTGTGGGTCTCTGAGGGTCTCTATGAGTATGGATCTCTATGGGTCTCTATGAGTCTGGGTCTCTGTGGGTCTGTATGGGTCTCTTTGAGTCTGGATCTCTATGATTCTGGGTCTCTATGAGTATGGGTCTCTGTGGGTCTCTATGGGTCTCTATGATTCTGGATCTCTATGAGTCTGGGTCTCTGTGGGTCTCTATGAGTCTGGGTCTCTATGAGTATGGGTCTCTATGGGTCTCTATGAGTCTGGGTCTCTATGAGTATGGGTCTCTATGGGTCTGTGGGTCTCTATGAGTATCGGTCTCTGTGGGTCTCTGAGGGTCTCTATGAGTATGGATCTCTGTGGGTCTGTGGGTCTCTATGAGTATGGGTCTCTATGGGTCTCTATGAGTCTGGGTCTCTGTGGGTCTGTATGGGTCTCTTTGAGTCTGGATCTCTATGATTCTGGGTCTCTATGAGTATGGGTCTCTGTGGGTCTCTATGGGTCTCTATGAGTATGGGTCTCTGTGGGTCTCTATGGGTCTCTATGATTCTGGGTCTCTATGAGTCTGGGTCTCTATGAGTCTGGGTCTCTGTGGGTCTCTATGAGTCTGGGTCTCTGTGGGTCTGTATGGGTCTCTTTGAGTCTGGATCTCTATGATTCTGGGTCTCTATGAGTATGGGTCTCTGTGGGTCTCTATGGGTCTCTATGAGTATGGGTCTCTGTGGGTCTCTATGGGTCTCTATGATTCTGGGTCTCTATGAGTCTGGGTCTCTATGAGTCTGGGTCTCTGTGGGTCTCTATGAGTCTGGGTCTCTATGAGTATGGGTCTCTATGGGTCTCTATGAGTCTGGGTCTCTATGAGTGTGGGTCTCTGTGGGTCTCTATGGGTCTCTATGAGTCTGGGTCTTTGTGGGTCTCTATGAGTATGGGTCTCTGTGGGTCTGTGTGGGTCTCTATGAGTATGGGTCTCTATGGGTCTCTATGAGTCTGGGTCTCTGTGAGTCTTTATGGGTGTGCTGGTATAAATGTCCACGTGGCGATGATGATGATGATATCAGCCACTCTGCTGTCTCGCTATCACTCGTGGTAGCGAGACAGCAGCTAAGTAGCGCCTCACGTGGTGAACATGAACACAATCTCCTGCCGAGGGAGGGATGGAGCTGCTGGTAGGAATGTTTGGGTAGCTCGGTCAATGGCCAGGGTCAACAGTGGCACCACCACCACGTGGTGTTGGTGGTGCGTTCAGCACAAGATGCCCGACTGTGAGGGCGGGGACAAGCCGGCGTGAGTCGGTGAAACGTTGAGTTTTATAAGGGGGGCACCACGGGGTGACCAGCCCCACCCCACCCAGCCACTCCCCTCCCACCCCCCACCCAGCCCCTCCCCACTCAGCCCCTCCCCACTCAGCCCTACCCCTCCCACCCCCCCACCCCTCCCACCCCCCACCCAGCCCCTCCCACCCAGCCCCTCCCACCCCTCCCACCCCTCCCACCCCTCCCACCCAGCCCCACCCCTCCAACCCCCCACCTAGCCCTTCCCCTTCCACCCAGCCACACCCCTCCCCACCCCCCCACCCAGCCCCTCCCCACTCAGCCCCACCCCCCCCACCCCCCACCCAGCCCCTCCCACCCAGCCCCCTCCCTCCCCACCCTCCCCACCCAGCCCCCTCCCTCCCATTGTTGGATGCACGACGGACGGACGGCCACAACAACAACAACAATCCCCTGTGGGCTGGTGGTGGTGATGGTGGTGATGGTAGTGATGATGGTGGTGGTGGTGATGATGGTGGTGATGGTGGTGATGATGGTGGTGCTGGTGGTGGTGGTGATGGTGGTGATGATGGTGGTGATGATGATGATGGTGGTGGTGCTGGTGGTGGTGATGATGGTGATGGTGGTGATGGTGATGATGGTGATGATGGTGGTGGTGGTGATGGTGGTGATGATGGTGATGATGGTGGTGATGGTGGTGATGATGATGGTGATGATGGTGGTGATGGTGGTGATGATGGTGGTGGTGATGATGGTGGTGATGGTGATGATGGTGATGGTGGTGATGATGGTGGTGATGATGGTGATGGTGATGATGGTGATGGTGGTGATGATGGTGGTGCTGGTGGTGTAGTCACCAGGAGGTTCCTCCACACTACAAACACGGCGAGTGGAGTTGGAGTCTGCGTCTGTCCCTCTCCGTGGTCGTGTGGATGTCTCCGGCTATTTTGCTTTGAACACCCTCCACTGACGCGTCTAGAGAAAGCCGTGTCTATGGTCTACAGTTGCACGTGGTGATGGTGGTGATGATGGTAGTTGTGGTGATGGTGGTGATGATGGTGGTGGTGGTGATGGTGGTGGTGATGATGGTGGTGATGATGGTGGTGGTGGTGATGGTGGTGATGATGGTGGTGGTGATGATGGTGGTGATGGTGGTGATGGTGATGATGGTGATGATGATGATGGTGGTGATGATGATTGTGGTGGTGATGGTGATGATGGTAGTGGTGATGATGGTGATGATGATGATGGTGGTGATGATGGTGATGGTGGTGATGATGATGGTGGTGATGATGGTGATGATGATGGTGATGATGGTGATGGTGGTGATGATGATGGTGGTAATGATGGTGATGGTGGTGATGGTGGTGGTGATGATGATGATGGTGGTGATGATGGTGATGATGATGGTCATGGTGGTGATGATGGTGATGGTGGTGATGATGATGGTGGTGATGATGGTGATGGTGGTGATGATGATGGTGGTGATGATGGTGATGGTGGTGATGGTGGTGGTGATGGTGATGATGATGATGGTGGTGATGATGGTGGTGATGATGATGGTGGTGATGATGGTGATGGTGGTGATGGTGGTGATGGTGGTGGTGATTGAGTGAATGAGGGAGTGGGTAAGTGAGGAAGTGAATTAGTAAATTAACGAGTGGGTGAATGAGTAAGTGAATGAGTGAGTGAACGAGTGAATGAGTGAGTGAATGAGGGGGTGAATGAGTAAGTGAGTAAGTGAATGAGTGAGTGAACGAGTGGGCGAATGAGTGAGTGGGTGACTGAGTTAGTGAATGAGGGAGTAAGTGAGTGAGTAAGTGAATGAGTAAATGAACGAGTGGGCGAATGAGTGAGTGGGTGACTGAGTTAGTGAATGAGTGAGTGGTTGAGTGAATGAGTGGCTGAGTGAATGACTGTCTGAGTGGTTGGCTGAGCTAGTGAATGATTGAGTGGTTGAGTGAATGAGTGATTGAGTGAATGAGTGGCTGAGTGAGTGCGTGACCGAGTTAGTGAATGAGTGAGTGGGTGACTGAGTGAGTGAATGAGTGAGTGGTTGAGTGAATGAGTGGCTGAGTGAATGACTGTCTGAGTGGTTGGCTGAGTTAGTGAATGAGTGAGTGGTTGAGTGAATGAGTGGTTGAGTGAATGAGTGGCTGAGTGAGTGCGTGACCGAGTTAGTGAATGAGTGAGTGGTTGAGTGAATGAGTGGCTGATTGAGTGGGTGACCGAGTTAGTGAATGAGTGAGTGGTTGAGTGAATCAGTGGCTGAGTGAGTGGGTGACCGAGTTAGTGAATGAGTGAGTGGTTGAGTGAATGAGTGGCTGATTGAGTGGGTGACCGAGTTAGTGAATGAGTGAGTGGTTGAGTGAATGAGTGGCTGAGTGAGTGGGTGACCGAGTTAGTGAATGAGTGAGTGGTTGAGTGAATGAGTGGCTGAGTGAGTGCGTGACCGAGTTAGTGAATGAGTGAGTGGTTGAGTGAATGAGTGGCTGAATGAGTGGGTGACCGTGTTAGTGAATGAGTGAGTGGTTGAGTGAATGAGTGGCTGAGTGAGTGGGTGACCGAGTTAGTGAATGAGTGAGTGGTTGAGTGATTGAGTTAGTGAATGAGTGACTGGTTGAATGAATGAGTGGCTGAGTTAATTACTGTCTGAGTGAGTGGTTGGCTGAGTTAGTGAATGAGTGAGTGGTTGAGTGAATGAGTGGTTGAGTGAATGAGTGGCTGAGTGAGTGGGTGACCGAGTTAGTGAATGAGTGAGTGGTTGAGTGAATGAGTGGCTGAGTTAGTGAATGAATGAGTGGTTGAGTGACTGAGTTAGTGAATGAGTGAGTGGTTGAGTGAATGAGTGGCTGAGTTAATTACTGTCTGAGTGAGTGGTTGGCTGAGTTAGTGAATGAGTGAGTGGCTGAGTGAATGATTGTCTGAGTGAGTGGTTGGCTGAGTTAGTGAATGAGTGAGTGGTTGAGTGAATGAGTGGCTGAGTGAATGAGTGGCTGAGTGATTGAGTGGTTGAGTTAGTGAATGAGTGAATGGTTGAGTGAATGAGTGAATGAGTGGTTGAGTGAATGAGTGGCTGAGTGAATGAGTGGCTGAGTGAATGAGTGGCTGAGTTAGTGAATGAGTGAGTGGTTGAGTGAATGAGTGGCTGAGTGAGTGGTTGAGTGAATGAGTGGCTGAGTGAATGAATGGCTGAGTGAATGAGTGCCTGAGTTAGTGAATGAGTGAGTGGTTGAGTGAATGAGTGGCTGATGGAATGAGTGACTGAGTGAATGAGTGGCTGAGTGAATGAGTGGCTGAGTTAGTGAATGAGTGGTTGAGTGGTTGAGCGAATGAGTGGCTGAGTGAATGAGTGGCTGAGTTAGTGAATGAGTGGTTGAGTGACTGAGTGGCTGAGTGAATGAGTGGCTGAGTGAATGAGTGGCTGAGTGAATGAGTGGCTGAGTTAGTGAATGAGTGAGTGGTTGAGTGAATGAGTGGCTGAGTGAATGAGTGGTTGAGTGAATGAGTGGCTGAGTGAATGAGTGGCTGAGTGAATGAGTGACTGAGTTAGTGAATGAGTGAGTGGTTGAGTGAATGAGTGGCTTAGTGAATGAGTGGCTGAGTGAATGAGTGGCTGAGTGAATGAGTGGCTGAGTGGCTGAGTGAATGAGTGGCTGAGTTAGTGAATGAGTGAGTGGTTGAGTGAATGAGTGGCTGAGTGAGTGGTTGAGTGAATGAGTGGCTGAGTGAATGAATGGTTGAGTGAATGAGTGCCTGAGTTAGTGAGTGAGTGAGTGGTTGAGTGAATGAGTGGCTGATGGAATGAGTGACTGAGTGAATGAGTGGCTGAGTGAATGAGTGGCTGAGTTAGTGAATGAGTGGTTGAGTTAGTGAATGAGTGGTTGAGTGACTGAGTGGCTGAGTGAATGAGTGGCTGAGTGAATGAGTGGCTGAGTGAATGAGTGGCTGAGTTAGTGAATGAGTGAGTGGTTGAGTGAATGAGTGGTTGAGTGAATGAGTGGCTGAGTGAATGAGTGGCTGAGTTAGTGAATGAGTGAGTGGTTGAGTGAATGAGTGGCTTAGTGAATGAGTGGCTGAGTGAATGAGTGGCTGAGTTAGTGAATGAGTGGTTGAGTGAATGAGTGGCTGAGTGAATGAGTGGCTGAGTGGCTGAGTGAATGAGTGGCTGAGTTAGTGAATGAGTGGTTGAGTGAATGAGTGGTTGAGTGAATGAGTGGCTGAGTGAATGAGTGGCTGAGTTAGTGAATGAGTGAATGAGTGGATGAGTGAATGACTGCGTGAGTGGCTGAGTGAACGAGTCCGCGGGCTCATTCCTCAATCTTTGAATGGCTTCATAACTTATGAATGAATGAACGCGGCGAGTCGATCACCGATTGGCCAATCCTCGCGGAACCGCCTTCACCAATGAGAACGCTGCGAGCGAGCGAGTTCGGAAATACTTCGGCAACTTCCGGAGGAGCTCGGCTATGAGAGGCGAGGGGAGGGGGGCGGGGCGCGGCTTGGCCACGCCCCCTCGGCTCTCCTTGTTAAAACCGAACCCCGAGCGATGGAGCGAGGTGGACTGCGATCGCTTTTTAAAAATAATAATACAAAAAATCTCTCTAAATTTTTTTCGTTAATTATCTCAACGGCGAAGTGAATAAGTTTACATTTCCAATCACAGTGAGGTTGATGAGGTATTTTATTATATTTTTTTTAATTATCAAATAAAAAAATGTAGATGAGTGTTTTAAATTAGCGGTGCGCGTGCCGCCCAGCTTCCGTTTTAAATTTTTTTTGCGCGGGAAAATCTCGGCCACACTCGACGAAGAGGGGTGGGAGAGAGTTCATTATTAACAAATTGTTAAAGCTATTAAAGTTACTGCCTTGTAAGTCTCCTCGAGGCGTAGCGACGTCGATATAATAATACGTCCGCTGTTGGCAAGCCTCATAGACGCATTTTATTTTTTAACTTCTGAGGTAAATTTTTTTAAAAGTTGAAGGTTTGTGGAGTCGCAGGCGATAGAAGTTGCTTTAGTTGGAGACATCTGAGGGACTCTGCTGTCTTAGATTCGACTTGTTAGGCCGTCAACTCAAGCCGAGTCAACAACAACAACAACCAACCACCAACAACCAACCACCACCAACCACAACACCAATACACAACAACCACCACCAACCACAACACCAATACACAACAACCACCACCACCAACCACAACACCAATACACAACCACCACCAACTACAACACCAATACACAACAACCACCACCAACCACAACACCAATACACAACAACCACCACCAACCACAACACCAATACACAACCACCAGCACCAACCACAACACCAATAAACAACCACCACCAAACACAACAACAATACACAACAACCACCCCCACCAACCACAACACCAATACACAACAACCACCACCACCAACCACAACACCAATAAACAACAACCACCACCAACCACCACCAACCACAACACCAATACACAACAACCACCACCAACCACAACACCAATACACAACAACCACCACCAACCACAACACCAATACACAACAACCACCACCAACCACAACACCAATACACAACAACCACCACCAACCACAACACCAATACACAACAACCACCACCAACCATAACACCAATACACAACAACAACCACCAACCACAACACCAATACACAACAACCACCACCAACCACAACACCAATACACAACAACCACCACCACCACAACACCAATACACAACAACCACCACCAACCACAACAACAACCAACCACCACCAACTACAACACCAATACACAACCAACCACCAACCACAACACCAATACACAACCACCACCACCACCAACCACAACACCAATACACAACAACCACCACCAACCACAACACCAATACACAACCACCACCAACCACAACACCAATACACAACAACCACCACCAACCACAACACTAATACACAACAACCACAACACCAATACACAACAACCACCAACTACAACACCAATACACAACAACCACCACCACCAACCACAACACCAATACACAACAGCCACCACCAACCACAACACCAATACACAACAACCACCACCACCAACCACAACACCAATACACAACAGCCACCACCAACCACAACACCAATACACAACAACAACCACCACCACCAACCACAACACCAATACACAACAGCCACCACCAACCACAACACCAATACACAACAACCACCACCAACCACAACACCAATACACAACAACCACAACACCAATACACAACAACCACCACCAACCACAACCCCAATACACAACCACCACCACCAACCACAACACCAATACACAACAACCACCATCAACCACAACACCAATACACAACAACCACCACCAACCACAACACCAATACACAACAACCACAACACCAATACACAACAACCACCACCAACCACAACACCAATACACAACCACCACCACCAACCACAACACCAATACACAACAGCCACCACCAACCACAACACCAATACACAACAACCACCAACTACAACACCAATACACAACAACCACCACCAACCACAACACCAATACACAACAACAACCACCACCAACCACAACACCAATACACAACAACCACCACCAACCACAACACCAATACACAACAACCACCACCAACCACAACACCAATACACAACAGTCACCACCAACCACAACACCAATACACAACAACCACCAACTACAACACCAATACACAACAACCACCACCAACCACAACACCAATACACAACAACAACCACCACCAACCACAACACCAATACACAACAACCACCACCAACCACAACACCAATACACAACAACCACCACCAACCACAACACCAATACACAACCACCACCAACCACAACACCAATACACAACAACCACCACCAACCACAACACCAATACACAACAACCACCACCAACCACAACACCAATACACAACAACCACCACCAACCACAACACCAATACACAACAACAACCACCACCAACCACAACACCAATACACAACCACCACCAACCACAACACCAATACACAACAACCACCACCAACCACAACACCAATACACAACAACCACCAACCACCACAACACCAATACACAACCACCACCACCAACCACAACACCAATAAACAACACCAATACACAACAACCACCACCAACCACAACACCAATACACAACAACCACCAACCACAACACCAATACACAACCACCACCAACCACAACACCAATACACAACAACCACCACCAACCACAACACCAATACACAACAACCACCACCAACCACAACACCAATACACAACCACCACCACCAACCACAACACCAATACACAACCACCACCAACCACAACACCAATACACAACCACCACCAACCACAACACCAATAAACAACAACCACCACCAACCACAACACCAATACACAACAACCACCACCACCAACCACAACACCAATAAACAACCACCACCAACCACAACACCAATACACAACAACCACCACCAACCACAACACCAATACACAACAACCACCACCACCAACCACAACACCAATAAACAACACCAATACACAACAACCACCACCAACCACAACACCAATACACAACAACCACCAACCACAACACCAATACACAACCACCACCAACCACAACACCAATACACAACAACCACCACCAACCACAACACCAATACACAACAACCACCACCAACCACAACACCAATACACAACCACCACCACCAACCACAACACCAATACACAACCACCACCAACCACAACACCAATACACAACCACCACCAACCACAACACCAATAAACAACAACCACCACCAACCACAACACCAATATACAACAAACACCACCACCACCAACCACAACACCAATAAACAACCACCACCAACCACAACACCAATAAACAACCACCACCAACCACAACACCAATAAACAACAACCACCACCAACCACAACACCAATACACAAGAACCACCACACTACTAATACCACCACTACCACACTACCCTAGCCACCACCACCTCATCAACCCACCACACACATCACTAATACCACCACCACACACACCACTAATACCACCACCACACACCACTCATACCACCTCCACACACCAGTAATTCCACCACACACACACCACTAATACCACCACCACACCACTAATACCACCACACACACCACTAATACCACCACACCACTAATACCACCACACACACCACTAATACCACCACACCACTAATACCACCACACACACCACTAATACCACCACCACCACTAATACCACCACACACACCACTAATACCACCACCACACCACTAATACCACCACACACACCACTAATACCACCACCACCACTAATACCACCACCACACCACTAATACCACCACACCACTAATACCACCACACACACCACTAATACCACCACCACACCACTAATACCACCACACCACCACCACACACACCACTAATACCACCACCACACCACTAATACCACCACCACCACACATCACTAATACCACCACACCACTAATACCACCACCACATAACTAATACCACCACCACCACTAATACCACCACCACACCACTAATACCATCACCACACACACACCACTAATACCATCACCACCACACACACCACTAATACCACCACACACACACCACTAATACCACCACCACACACACCACTAATACCACCACCACACACACACCACTAATACCACCACAACCACACCACTAATACCACCAACACCACGAATACCACCACCACACCACTAATACCACACCACTAATACCACCACCACACACACCACTAATACCACCACCACACCACTAATACCACCACCACCACACACATCACTAATACCACCACACCACTAATACCACCACCACATAACTAATACCACCACCACCACTAATACCATCACCACACACACACCACTAATACCATCACCACCACACACACCACTAATACCACCACCACACACACCACTAATACCACCACCACACACACACCACTAATACCACCACAACCACACCACTAATACCACCACACACCACTAATACCACCACACACATCACTAATACCACCACACACACCACTAATACCACCACCACACACCACTAATACCACCACACACACACCACTAATACCACCACACACCACTAATACCACCACACACACCACTAATACCACCACACACACCACTAATACCACCACCACACACCACTAATACCACCACACACACACCACTAATACCACCACACACCACTAATACCACCACACACACCACCACACCACTAATACCACCACCACCACACACACCACTAATACCACCACCACCATCACCACTAATACTAATACCACCACCACATCACTAATACCACGACCACACCACTAATACCACCACACACCACTAATACCACCACACACATCACTAATACCACCACACACACCACTAATACCACCACACACACCACTAATACCACCACCACACACCACTAATACCACCACACACACACCACTAATACCACCACACACACACCACTAATACCACCACCACACACCACTAATACCACCACACACACACCACTAATACCACCACCACACACACCACTAATACCACCACCACACCACTAATATCACCACCACACACACCACTAATACCACCACCACCACACACACCACTAATACCACCACCACCACACATCACTAATACCACCACACCACTAATACCACCACCACATAACTAATACCACCACCACCACTAATACCACCACCACACCACTAATACCATCACCACACACACACCACTAATACCATCACCACCACACACACCACTAATACCACCACACACACACCACTAATACCACCACCACACACACCACTAATACCACCACCACACACACACCACTAATACCACCACAACCACACCACTAATACCACCAACACCACGAATACCACCACCACACCACTAATACCACACCACTAATACCACCACCACACACACCACTAATACCACCACCACACCACTAATACCACCACCACCACACACATCACTAATACCACCACACCACTAATACCACCACCACATAACTAATACCACCACCACCACTAATACCATCACCACACACACACCACTAATACCATCACCACCACACACACCACTAATACCACCACCACACACACCACTAATACCACCACCACACACACACCACTAATACCACCACAACCACACCACTAATACCACCAACACCACGAATACCACCACCACACCACTAATACCACACCACTAATACCACCACCACACACACCACTAATACCACCACCACACCACTAATACCACCACCACCACACACATCACTAATACCACCACACCACTAATACCACCACCACATAACTAATACCACCACCACCACTAATACCATCACCACACACACACCACTAATACCATCACCACCACACACACCACTAATACCACCACCACACACACCACTAATACCACCACCACACACACACCACTAATACCACCACAACCACACCACTAATACCACCACACACCACTAATACCACCACACACATCACTAATACCACCACACACACCACTAATACCACCACCACACACCACTAATACCACCACACACACACCACTAATACCACCACACACCACTAATACCACCACACACACCACTAATACCACCACACACCCACTAATACCACCACCACACACCACTAATACCACCACACACACCACTAATACCACCACACACCACTAATACACACACACACCCACCACACCACTAATACCACCACCACCACACCACACCACTAATACCACCACCACCATCACCACTAATACTAATACCACCACCACATCACTAATACCACGACCACACCACTAATACCACCACACACCACTAATACCACCACACACATCACTAATACCACCACACACACCACTAATACCACCACACACACCACTAATACCACCACCACACACCACTAATACCACCACACACACACCACTAATACCACCACACACACACCACTAATACCACCACCACACACCACTAATACCACCACACACACACCACTAATACCACCACCACACACACCACTAATACCACCACCACACCACTAATATCACCACCACACACACCACTAATACCACCACCACCACACACACCACTAATACCACCACACACACACCACTAATACCACCACCACACACCACTAATACCACCACACACACCACCACACCACTAATACCACCACCACACACACACCACTAATACCACCACCACCATCACCACTAATACCACCAACACACACCACTACTACCACCACACACACCACTAATACCACCACCACCACACACACCACTAATACCACCACACACACCACTAATACCACCACCACCACACCACACACACACCACTAATACTAATACCACCACACATCACTAATACCACCACCACACCACTAATACCACCACCACACACACCACTAATACCACCACCACCACACATCACTAATACCACCACCACACATCACTAATACCACCACCACACCACTAATACCACCACCACACACACCACTAATACCACCACCACCACACATCACTAATACCACCACCACACATCACTAATACCACCACCACACCACTAATACCACCACCACACACACCACTAATACCACCACCACCACACATCACTAATACCACCACCACACATCACTAATACCACCACCACACCACTAATACCACCACCACACACACCACTAATACCACCACCACCACCACACCACTAATACCACCACACCACTAATACCACCACACACACCACCACACCACTAATACCACCACCACACACACCACTAATACCACCACCACCACCACACCACTAATACCACCACACCACTAATACCACCACACACACCACCACACCACTAATACCATCACCACACCACTAATACTAATACCACCACCACATCACTAATACCACCACACACCACTAATACCACCACCACACCACACACACACCACGAATACCACCACCACACACACCACTAATACCACCACCACACCACACACACACCACGAATACCACCACCACACACACCACTAATACCACCACCACACCACCACTAATACCACCAACACACCACGAATACCACCACACACACCACACACACCACTAATACCACCACCACACCACTAATACCACCACACCACTAATACCACCACACCACTAATACCACCACACACACCACGAATACCACCACCACCACTAATACCACCACACCACTAATACCACCACCACACCACTAATACCACCACACCACTAATACCACGACCACACACACACACCACTAGTACCACCACCACACCACTAATACCACCACCACACCACTAATACCACCACCACACCACTAATACCACCACCACACACACACACCACTAGTACCACCACCACACCACTAATACCACCACACCACTAATACCACCACCACACCACTAATACCACACACCACACACACCACTAATACCACCACACACATCACTAATACCACCACACACATCACTAATACCACCACCACACACTAATACCACCACACACACACCACTAATACCACCACCACCACACCACTAATACCACCACACACACACCACTACTACCACCACACACACCACTAATACCACCACCACACACCACTAATACCACTACCACACACCACCACCACACCACCACCACACCACCACACACCACACACACCACCACCACACCACACACACCACCCCACACACACCACCACCACCACACCACACACCACCACCACCCCACCACACACACCACCACACCACCACCACACCACCACCACTCACCACCACCACTCACCACCACCACTCACCACCACCACTACCACCACTCACTACCACTCACTACCACTCACCACCACCACTGCCACCACCACTACCACTCACCACCACTACTACCACTCACCACCACTACTACTCACCACCACTACACCACCACCACACACACCACACCACCACACACACACACCACACCACCACACA
>NC_133741.1:3646827-3731827 GCF_048934315.1 Petromyzon marinus | reverse complement strand
GTAGTGAGTGGTGGTAGTGAGTGGTGGTGAGTGGTGGTAGTGAGTGGTAGTGGTGGTGGTGGTAGTGAGTGGTAGTGGTGGTGGTAGTGAGTGGTAGTGAGTGGTGGTAGTGAGTGGTAGTAGTGGTGGTAGTGAGTGGTGGTAGTGGTGGTGGTAGTGGTGGTAGTGAGTGGTAGTGGTGGTGGTAGTGGTGGTGAGTGGTGGTAGTGAGTGGTGGTGGTGGTAGTGGTGGTGGCGGTGGTGGTGAGTGATAGTGGCGGTGGTGGTGAGTGGTGGTGGTGGTAGTGAGTGGTGGTAGTGGTGGTAGTGGTGATGGTGGTAGTGGTGGTGGTAGTGAGTGGTAGTGAGTGGTAGTGGTGGTAGTGAGTGGTGGTAGTGAGTGGTAGTGAGTGGTGGTGGTAGTGAGTGGTGGTGGTGGTAGTGAGTGGTGGTAGTGGTGGTGGTAGTGGTGGCAGTGAGTGGTAGTGGTGGTAGTGAGTGGTAGTGAGTGGTAGTGAGTTGTAGTGAGTGGTGGTGAGTTTTGAGTTGTAGTGAGTGGTGGTGGTGGTAGTGAGTGGTGGTAGTGGTGAGTGGTAGTGAGTGGTGGTAGTGAGTGGTAGTGAGTGGTGGTGAGTTGTAGTAGTGGTGGTGGTGGTAGTGGTGGTAGTGAGTGGTAGTGGTGGTGGTAGTGGGTGATAGTGGTGGTGGTAGTGAGTGGTGGTGGTAGTGAGTGGTAGTGGTGGTGGTAGTGGTGGTGGTAGTGAGTGGTGGTAGTGAGTGGTAGTGAGTGGTAGTGAGTGGTAGTGGTAGTGAGTGGTAGTGGTAGTGAGTGGTAGTGAGTGGTAGTGAGTGGTGGTGAGTGGTAGTGGTGAGTGATAGTGGTGAGTGGTAGTGGTGGTAGTGAGTGGTAGTGAGTTGTAGTGGTGGTGGTGGTGGTAATGGTGGTAGTGGGTTGTAGTGAGTGGTGGTAGTGAGTTGTAGTGAGTTGTAGTGAGTGGTAGTGAGTGGTAGTGAGTGACCTGCAACTCTCACTGTAGTGGTGGTGGTAGTGAGTGACCTGCAACTCACTCTGTGGTGGTAGTGAGTGACCTGCAACTCACTCTGTGGTGGTGGTAGTGAGTGACCTGCAACTCACTCTGTGGTAGTGGTGGTAGTGAGTGACCTGCAACTCACTCTGTGGTAGTGAGTGACCTGCAACTCTCTCTGTGGTGGTGGTGGTAGTGAGTGACCTGCAACTCACTCTGTGGTGGTGGTGGTGGTGGTAGTGAGTGACCTGCAACTCACTCTGTGGTAGTGTTCGTAGTGAGTGACCTGCAACTCACTCTGTGGTGGTAGTGAGTGACCTGCAACTCACTCTGTGGTGGTGGTAGTGAGTGACATGCAACTCACTCTGTGGTAGTGGTAGTGGTGGTAGTGAGTGACCTGCAACTCACTCTGTGGTAGTGAGTGACCTGCAACTCACTCTGTGGTAGTGAGTGACCTGCAACTCACTCTGTGGTAGTGAGTGACCTGCAACTCACTCTGTGGTGGTGAGTGACCTGCAACTCACTCTGTGGTAGTGAGTGACCTACAACTCACTCTGTGGTGGTGAGTGACCTGCAACTCACTCCGTGGTAGTGAGTGACCTGCCACTCACTCTGTGGTAGTGAGTGACCTGCAACTGTCTCTGTGGTAGTGAGTGACCTGCAACTCACTCTGTGGTAGTGAGTGACCTGCAACTCACTCTGTGGTAGTGAGTGACCTGCAACTCTCTCTGTGGTAGTGAGTGACCTGCAACTCTCTCTGTGGTAGTGAGTGACCTGCAACTCACTCTGTGGTGGTAGTGAGTGACCTGCAACTCACTCTGTGGTAGTGAGTGACCTGCAACTCACTCTGTGGTAGTGAGTGACCTGCAACTCACTCTGTGGTGGTAGTGAGTGACCTACAACTCACTCTGTGGTAGTGAGTGACCTGTAACTCACTCTGTGGTAGTGAGTGACCTGCAACTCTCTCTGTGGTAGTGAGTGACCTGCAACTCACTCTGTGGTAGTGAGTGACCTGTAACTCACTCTGTGGTAGTGAGTGACCTGCAACTCACTCTGTGGTAGTGAGTGACCTGCAACTCACTCTGTGGTAGTGAGTGACCTGCAACTCACTCTGTGGTAGTGAGTGACCTACAACTCACTCCGTGGTAGTGGTGGTAGTGGTGGTAGTGAGTGGTAGTGAGTGACCTGCAACTCACTCTGTGGTAGTGAGTGACCTACAACTCACTCTGTAGTAGTGAGTGACCTGCAACTTACTCTGTGGTAGTGAGTGACCTACAACTCACTCCGTGGTAGTGGTGGTAGTGGTGGTAGTGAGTGGTAGTGAGTGACCTGCAACTCACTCTGTGGTAGTGAGTGACCTACAACTCACTCTGGTAGTGAGTGACCTGCAACTCACTCTGTGGTAGTGAGTGACCTGCAACTCACTCTGTGGTGGTGAGTGAGTGACCTGCAACTCACTCTGTGGTAGTGAGTGACCTGCCACCCTTCCTCCGTCTAATCTTCGTGTCCATGCACTGATGGTGGTGATGATCATGGCGGTGGTTGCTGTAGCAAGTGACGAGGGTGGTGTTGTGGTCAACATCACAGCGGCTCGGCCGCCTTTGTCTCCCCAAGTGCCGATTGTTTTATACGCTCCGCCACCAGGCGCCAATTCCCGGCCGAGTCGACCTAGGGGGAGGCCCGGGACTGGCTCGTACAATCGTCACCAGTGTTGGCCAGTGGACGGGTATCTTGCCGTGTTATCAGCGTGCTGTGGAGTGCCTCGGTGGGTCTCTTCTCAACGCACGGGACAGCGTTTGTGAATCGTGCAACAAAAAAACAACCCACCAGCAGGTCCTTACAACAGCAGCAGAGACAGAGTCGTGGTGGTGGTGGTGATGATGGTGGTGGTGATGGTGGTGGTGATGGTGATGGTGGTGATGGTGGTGGTGATGGTGGTGGTGGTGGTGATGGTGGTGGTGATGGTGGTGATGGTGGTGATGGTGATGGTGGTGATGGTGATGATGGTGATGATGATGGTGATGTTGGTGGTGATGATGGTGATGTTGGTGGTGATGATGGTGATGTTGTTGGTGATGGTGATGATGGTGATGTTGTTGGTGATGATGATGGTGATGATGATGGTGATGTTGTTGGTGATGGTGATGATGATGGTGATGTTGTTGGTGATGATGATGGTGATGTTGTTGGTGATGGTGATGATGATGGTGATGTTGGTGATGGTGATGATGGTGGTGATGGTGATGATGGTGGTGAACCGGTAACGTCAAGCTAAGACGGACCACCGCACTTATTCACGAACCGCACGGTGGTTTTCGCACAAGGCACAGATTGCTGTGCGCGTGTGCTTGAATGGACTGCCTGCGATCCATCCTCCATTTGTGTGAGGAGCTCACAACTCGGTTAGCAAGTAGGCTAAAGGCCACTGGGCGGATGTGGGCAGTCGCCCTCCGGCACAACATTGGCAAATGTCCTGGCTTGGCTCTCCAACACACCGGTGTGCTGTACTAGTGACGAATGTGCATGTTCAGTGTCCACGGGACAACCCCTACTCGTTGGCTGTGTGTCGGGTGGTGGCGGGTTTCAACGACACGTTCACAAATCTTCGAAAGGTCTGGACACGGTCCCATCGGTGGGCTCCCCTGGCAGGCGAGGCGGCTTTGGGCCGGGTCATTTGGCCCGCGTGCCCAGCCACCGCACGGCCCCAAGCAGCTTCTGCTTGGCCGGAAAGAGGGGGCGAAACGGGCGCGGCACGGGCTGGAGAAGAGATGGAGTTGATGGGTGGGTGGGTTGGTGGGTGGGTGAGTGGCACGGGCTGTGGGTGAGTGGGTGGGTGGGTGAGTAGGTGAGTGAGTGGCACGGGCTAGAGAAGAGATGGAGTGATGGGTGTGAGTGCGTGAGTGTGTGGGTGGGTGAGTGGCACGGGCTGTGGGTGAGTGGGTGGGTGGGTGAGTAGGTGAGTGAGTGGCACGGGCTGTGGGTGGGTGGGTGAGTAGGTGAGTGGGTGGGCGAGTAGGTGAGTGAGTGGCACGGGCTGGAGAAGAGATGGACTGATGGGTGTGAGTGCGTGAGTGTGTGGGTGGGTGAGTGGCACGGGCTGTGGGTGAGTGGGTGGGTGGGTGAGTAGGTGAGTGGGTGGGCGAGTAGGTGAGTGATTGGCACGGGCTGGAGAAGAGATGGAGTTGATGGGTGAGTTTGTGGGTGGGTGGGTGGCACGGGCTATGGGCGAGTGGGTGGGTGGGTGAGTAGGTGAGTGGGTGAGTGTGTGGGTGGGTGAGTGGCACGGGCTGTGGGTGAGTGGGTGGTTGGGTGAGTAGGTGAGTGGGTGGGTGAGTAGCTGAGTGAGTGGCACGGGCTGGAGAAGAAATGGAGTTGATGGGTGAGTTTGTGGGTGGGTGGGTGGCACGGGCTATGGGCGAGTGGGTGGGTGGGTGAGTAGGTGAGTGGGTGGGCAAGTAGGTGAGTGAGTGGCACGGGCTGGAGAAGAGATGGAGTTGATGGGTGAGTGTGTGGGTGGGTAGGTGGCACGGGCTATGGGTGAGTGGGTGGGTGGGTGAGTGGCACGGGCTATGGGTGAGTGTGTGGGTGGGTGAGTAGGTGAGTGGGTGGGTGAGTAGGTGAATGAGTGGCACGGGCTATGGGTGAGTGTGTGGGTGAGTAGGTGAGTGTGTGAGTGTGTGGGTGGGTGGGTGGCACGGGCTATGGGTGAGTGTGTGGGTGGCACGTGCTATGGGTGAGTGGGTGGGTGAGTGGCACGGGCTATGGGTGAGTGGGTGGGCGAGTAGGTGAGTGAGCGGCACGGGCTAGAGAAGAGATGGAGTGATGCGATACAGGAGGATGTGGAGCTGAGTGGACTTGCCGATGACTGGTACCAGCGGTGTCAAGATTGGCCTCTATGGAGGAGGTTCGTGAAGGACGCTGCTACTGGGCAGTGCCAGGCTAGGTGCACCTTGAGGCTACTGGGCAGATGGAGGCAGTCGCCCTCCAGCAACAACGGAGGGCAGAGGAGCGACGCTCACAACAACGAGTGGAGCGCCGGGTGGCTAAAATGCAGCGAGTTGGCACAGTAGGTGGTACAGGTGGCGGTGCATCAGCCACTCATCTCAGTCAGTCGACCCGTGGCACCTGGGTCTGTCCCGTGACCTCCTGTCAGCGAGCCATCGACACTTCACGTGGCCTCGAGGTGCACCTAGCGTATCGGGCGAGGGAGTTAACATCTCCTAGCCACTCTGTTGATTAATATGATAGAGAGAGACACGCAAACTCCAAACATACAGCAGGCATCGTCAGGGTCTTGATCGTACCCACGACCTCCTGCGTACCGGGCGAGGGAGTTAACATCTCCTAGCCACTCTGATGATTAATATGATAGAGAGAGACACGCAAACTCCAAACATACAGCAGGCATCGTCAGGGTCGGGATTGAACCCACGACCTCCTGCGTACCGGGCGAGGGAGTTAACATCTCCTAGCCACTCTGCGTGTCTCTCTCTATCATATTAATCATCAAACTCCAAACATACAGCAGGCATCGTCAGGGTCTGGATCGAACCCACGACCTGCGTACCGAGTGAGGGCGTTAACATCTAGCCATTCTGCGTGTCTCTATCATATTAATCATCAAAGTCCAAACATACAGCAGGCATCGTCAGGGTCTGGATCGAACCCACGACCTCGTGCGTACCGGGCGAGGGAGTTAACATCTCCTAGCCACTCTGCGTGTCTCTATCATATTAATCATCAAACTCCAAACATACAGCAGGCATCGTCAGGGTCTGGATCGAACCCACGACCTCCTGCGTACCGGGCGAGGGACTTAACATCTCCTAGCCACTCTGATGATTCATATGATAGAGAGAGACACGCAAAGTCCAAACATACAGGAGGCATCGTCGGGGTCGGGATCGAACCCACGACCTCCTGCGTACCGGGCGAGGGACTTAACATCTCCTAGCCACTTGATTCGAAACTTTCCGCTTTCGTTGCGATTGAAGGGTCGTGACTTAGTTCCTACCTCGGTGACTTTCCCGAAGGAGCCAGAGCATCTCCACACTCCTGGTGCTCAACTCCCCTCTCCGCTCTGTCGCCTCCCTTCCCCCCCGCCATCCCCCGCGTTGGGAGGGCAACCTGGGGCCAGGTTTAAAAAAACAGCCACGGCTACAAACGGGCAACAAAGTGACTTTAATGAACTCCACTAAGCAGAGGTAATCAAATTAATGGCGTCTTAACGGGCGCGGGGCTCATTAAGGCGCCGTGGGTAGTCCGGTCACGCTCGCTCACCTCCGCCAAGCCATCGTGGTGGTGGTGGTGGGGGTGGTGGTGGTGGCGGGGGTGGTGGTGGTGGTGATGGAGATGGCGGTGGTGGCAGTGGTCGTGATGGAGTGGTGGAGGCGGTGGTGGTGGTGGTGGTGGCGGTGGTGGCGGGGGTGGTGGTGGTGGTGGCGGAGGTGGTGGTGCTGGTGGCGGTGGTGGTGGGGGTGGTGGTGGTGGTGGCGGAGGTGGTGATGGTGGTGGCGGTGGTGGTGGGGGTGGTGGTGGTGGTGGTGCTGGAGGCGGAGGTGGTGGTGGTGGTGGCGGGGGTGGTGATGGTGGCGGTGGTCGTAGTGGTGATGGATGTGGTGGTGGTGGCAGTGGTCGTGATGGAGTGGTGGAGGTGGCGGTGGTGGCGGAGGTGGTGGTGGTCACGGTGGTGGTCACGATTGTGGTGGTCACGGTGGTGGTGATTGTGATGGTGGTGATTGTGACGGTGGTGATTGTGACGGTGGTGATTGTGACGGTGGTGATTGTGACGGTGGTTATTGTGACGGTGGTGATTGTGACGGTGGTGATTGTGACGGTGGTGATTGTGATGGTGGTGATTGTGATGGTGGTGATTGTGACGGTGGTGATTGTGATGGCTGAACTGGACTCTTGTCAGGAGGGTCCTGCCAGCTTTGTCACCGTAGTCTGGGCATGGCGGTGGGGGCGGCGATGTCGCTGTTGTTGATGTTGTTGATGTTGTTGTTGATGTTGATGTTTATGATGTTGTTGATGTTGTTGTTGATGTTGTTGTTGATGTTGTTGATGTTGTTGTTGATGTTGTTGTTGATGTTGTTGATGTTGTTGATGTTGTTGTTGATGTTGTTGTTGATGTTGTTGATGTTGATGTTTATGATGTTGTTGATGTTGTTGATGTTGTTGTTGATGTTGTTGATGATGTTGTTGATGTTGTTGTTGATGTTGTTGTTGATGTTGTTGATGTTGTTGTTGTTGATGTTGTTGATGTTGTTGATGTTGATGTTGTTGATGTTGTTGTTGATGATGTTGATGTTGTTGTTGATGTTGTTGATGTTGTTGTTGTTGTTGATGTTGTTGATGTTGTTGTTGTTGATGTTGTTGATGATGTTGTTGTTGATGTTGTTGTTGTCGTTGTTGTTGTTGTTTTCGTTGTTGTTGTTGATGTTGTTGTTGATGTTACTGATGTTGTTGTTGATGTTGTTGTTGTCGCTGCTGTTGTCGCTGTTGTTGCTGTTGTTGTTGTTGATGTTGTTGTTGTTGTTGCTGTTGTTGATGTTGCTGTTGTTGTTGATGTTGTTGTCGCTGTTGTCGCTGTTGCTGCTGCTGTTGTCGCTGTTGCTGCTGCTGTTGATGCTGCTGTTGTTGTTGCTACTGCTGCTGTTGCTGCTGCTACTGCTGTTGTTTTGTTGTTGCTGCTGCTGCTGTCAGTAGGTGCCACTGACAGCACTTGCCCCTACAGCCTGCTAGAGGCTACACGGGGGATCTTTGTCTGTGTGTAGGTGCTACTGACAGCACTTGCCCCTACAGCCTGCTAGAGGCTACACGGGGGATCTTTGTCTGTGTGTAGGTGCTACTGACAGCACTTGCCCCTACAGCCTGCTAGAGGCTACACGGGGGATCTTTGTCTGTGTGTAGGTGCTACTCACAGCACTTGCCCCTACAGCCAGCTAGAGGCTACCTGGGGGATCTTTGTCTGTGTGTAGACAAAGATCCCCCAGGTAGCCTCTAGGTGCCACTGACAGCACTTGCCCCTACAGCCTGCTAGAGGCTACACGGGGGATCTTTGTCTGTGTGTAGGTGCTACTGACAGCACTTGCCCCTACAGCCTGCTAGAGGCTACACGGGGGATCTTTGTCTGTGTGTGTAGGTGCTACTGACAGCACTTGCCCCTACAGCCTGCTAGAGGCTACCTGGGGGATCTTTGTCTGTGTGTAAGTGCTACTGACAGCACTTGCCCCTACAGCCAGCTAGAGGCTACCTGGGGGACGTTTGTCTGTGTGTAGGTGCTACTGACAGCACTTGCCCCTGCAGCCTGCTAGAGGCTACCTGGGGGAT
The DNA here is from genome assembly GCF_048934315.1 of Petromyzon marinus. Lineage (NCBI taxonomy): Eukaryota > Metazoa > Chordata > Hyperoartia > Petromyzontiformes > Petromyzontidae > Petromyzon > Petromyzon marinus. The sequence continues at coordinate 3,723,491 of NC_133741.1, read as the reverse complement.
CTTTGTCTGTGTGTAGGTGCTACTGACAGCACTTGCCCCTACAGCCTGCTAGAGGCTACCTGGGGGAGCTTTGTCTGTGTCTGTGTGATATGAATTAGTATTCGTCTCGCCGTCTGTGTCCGTGCTAAACATTTACCCCGTTGTGGTGGGGGGCGGAGTGGTGGGGGGCGGAGTGGTGGGGGGCGGAGTGGTGGGGGGGCGGAGTGGTGGGGGGGCGGAGTGGTGGGGGGGTGGAGTGGTGGGGGGGGCGGAGTGGTGGGGGTCACCCTGCCACGCGCACGAGGTGGTGACCTGCAGGGCTGTGGGTGGGGGTGGTGGTGGTGGTTAGTGGGAGCGGTGGTGCAGCGGTTAGCGCACTGTGTGTGTGAGTGAGTGAGGAGCGGTGGTGCAGCGGTTAGCGCGCTGTGTGTGTGAGTGAGTGAGGAGCGGTGGTGCAGCGGTTAGCGCGCTGTGTGTGTGTTAGAGAGTGAGGAGCGGTGGTGCAGCGGTTAGCGCACTGTGTGTGTGAGTGAGTGAGGAGCGGTGGTGCAGCGGTTAGCGCGCTGTGTGTGTGAGTGTGAGTGAGTGAGGAGCGGTGGTGCAGCGGTTAGCGCACTGTGTGTGAGTGTGAGTGAGGAGCGGTGGTGCAGCGGTTAGCGCACTGTGTGAGTGAGTGAGGAGCGGTGGTGCAGCGGTTAGCGCGCTGTGTGTGTGTGCGTGTGAGTGAGGAGCGGTGGTGCAGCGGTTAGCGCGCTGTGTGTGTGTGTGAGTGGTGAGTGGTGGTGCAGCGGTTAGCGCACTGTGTGTGTGTGAGTGAGTGAGGAGCGGTGGTGCAGCGGTTAGCGCACTGTGTGTGTGTGTTAGTGAGTGAGGAGCGGTGGTGCAGCGGTTAGCGCGCTGTGTGTGTGTGTGTGTGAGTGAGGAGCGGTGGTGCAGCGGTTAGCGCGCTGTGTGTGTGTGAGTGAGTGAGGAGCGGTGGTGCAGCGGTTAGCGCACTGTGTGTGTGAGTGAGTGAGGAGCGGTGGTGCAGCGGTTAGCGCGCTGTGTGCGAGTGAGTGAGTGAGGAGCGGTGGTGCAGCAGTTAGCGCGCTGTGTGTGTGAGTGTGAGGAGCGGTGGTGCAGCGGTTAGCGCACTGTGTGTGTGAGTGTGAGGAGCGGTGGTGCAGCGGTTAGCGCACTGTGTGTGCGAGTGAGTGAGTGAGGAGCGGTGGTGCAGCGGTTAGCGCACTGTGGGGGTGTGAGTGAGGAGCGGTGGTGCAGCGGTTAGCGCGCTGTGTGTGTGAGTGAGGAGCGGTGGTGCAGCGGTTAGCGCGCTGTGTGTGTGTGAGTGAGTGAGGAGCGGTGGTGCAGCGGTTAGCGCACTGTGTGTGCGAGTGAGTGAGTGAGGAGCGGTGGTGCAGCGGTTAGCGCGCTGTGTGTGTGTGAGTGAGTGAGGAGCGGTGGTGCAGCGGTTAGCGCACTGTGTGTGCGAGTGAGTGAGTGAGGAGCGGTGGTGCAGCGGTTAGCGCACTGTGTGTGTGTGTGTGCGAGTGAGTGAGGAGCGGTGGTGCAGCGGTTAGCGCCACGCTGGGCTACGAACCCGGCGACCCCACTTAGGGTTCCTGCTCACGGCCACCACCGGTTACCGCTCCTGGGCCTCTCTTAGGTCGACTCAGCCTCAAGTGAGTGGCTGGTGGTGGGGTGCTTGGCGAGTATCTCCACTCGGGAGAGACAAAGGCGGCCGGGCGGGCGTGGTGCTGCTGGCCACCCACCCCCTCTGTGTGTGCCACAGTGCCGGTAGCCTTCATAGGCGCTGCTACTCGCTACTGACAGCACTTGCCCCTACAGCCTGCTAGAGGCTACGCGGGGGATCTTTGTCTGTGTGTAGGTGCTACTGACAGCACTTGCCCCTACAGCCTGCTAGAGGCTACGCGGGGGATCTTTGTCTGTGTGTAGGTGCTACTGACAGCACTTGCCCCTACAGCCTGCTAGAGGCTACGCGGGGGATCTTTGTCTGTGTGTAGGTGCTACTGACAGCACTTGCCCCTACAGCCTGCTAGAGGCTACCTGGGGGACCTTTGTCTGTGTGTAGGTGCTACTGACAGAACTTGCCCCTACAGCCTGCTAGAGGCTACGCGGGGGATCTTTGTCTGTGTGTAGGTGCTACTGACAGCACTTGCCCCCACAGCCTGCTAGAGGCTACACGGGGGATCTTTGTCTGTGTGTAGGTGCTACTGACAGCACTTGCCCCTACAGCCTGCTAGAGGCTACGCGGGGGATCTTTGTCTGTGTGTAGGTGCCACTGACAGCACTTGCCCCTACAGCCTGCTAGAGGCTACACGGGGGATCTTTGTCTGTGTGTAGGTGCTACTGACAGCACTTGCCCCTACAGCCTGCTAGAGGCTACACGGGGGATCTTTGTCTGTGTGTAGGTGCCACTGACAGCACTTGCCCCTACAGCCTGCTAGAGGCTACCTGGGGGATCTTTGTCTGTGTGTAGGTGCTACTGACAGCACTTGCCCCTACAGCCTGCTAGAGGCTACCTGGGGGATCTTTGTCTGTGTGTAGGTGCTACTGACAGCACGTGCCCCTACAGCCTGTTACAGGCTACACGGGGGATCTTTGTCTGTGTGTAGGTGCTACTGACAGCACTTGCCCCTACAGCGTGCTAGAGGCTACACGGGGGATCTTTGTCTGTGTATAGGTGCTACTGACAGCACTTGCCCCTACAGCCTGCTAGAGGCTACCTGGGGGATCTTTGTCTGTGTGTGGGTGCTACTGACAGCACTTGCCCCTACAGCCTGCTAGAGGCTACCTGGGGGATCTTTGTCTGTGTGTAGATGCCACTGACAGCACTTGCCCCTACAGCCTGCTAGAGGCTACCTGGGGGATCTTTGTCTGTGTGTAGGTGCTACTTACAGCACTTGCCCCTACAGCCTGCTAGAGGCTACCCGGGGGATCTTTGTGTGTAGGTGCTACTAACAGCACTTGCCCCTACAGCCTGCTAGAGGCTACGCGGGGGATCTTTGTCTGTGTGTAGGTGCTACTTACAGCACTTGCCCCTACAGCCTGCTAGAGGCTACCCGGGGGATCTTTGTCTGTGTGTAGGTGCTACTGACAGCACTTGCCCCTACAGCCTGCTAGAGGCTACCTGGGGGATCTTTGTCTGTGTGTAGGTGCTACTGACAGCACTTGCCCCTACAGCCTGCTAGAGGCTACACGGGGGATCTTTGTCTGTGTGTAGGTGCCACTGACAGCACTTGCCCCTACAGCCTGCTAGAGGCTACCTGGGGGATCTTTGTCTGTGTGTAGGTGCTACTGACAGCACTTGCCCCTACTGCCTGCTAGAGGCTACACGGGGGATCTTTGTCTGTGTGTAGGTGCTACTGACAGCACTTGCCCCTACAGCCTGCTAGAGGCTACACGGGGGACCTTTGTCTTTGGCTGTGGTGTGAGTGGCCCCCCACTCCACTCGCCACGGCGTGCACCACGGTTCCCTAGGCGACGTTTCGCTACCTCGGCCGCTGTGCGGGGTGAGGTCGTGGGTTCGATCCCCCGGCCCTGGCGCCTGCCGCTGTGTTTGGAGTTCGCGGCTCTCTCTTTCCCCGTGGTGGCGCCGTGGAATTTTGACTCCGGGTCCTCCGCTGTGGATGTCCACGCAATGATGATGACGACGATGATGACGATGATGATGACGATGATGATGATGACGATGATGATGATGACGATGATGACGATGATGATGACGATGATGATGACGATGATGATGACGACGATGATGACGATGATGATGACGATGATGACGATGATGATGCCGATGATGATGCCGATGATGATGACGATGATGATGACGATGATGATGACGATGATGATGACGATGACGACGATGATGACGATGATGACGATGATGACGATGATGACGATGATGATGACGATGACGATATCGATGACGATGATGACGATGATGATGACGATGATGACGACGACGATGATGATGACGATGATGACGATGATGATGACGACGACGATGATGACGATGACGACGATGATGACGATGATGATGACGACGATGATGATGATGATGACGATGATGATGACGATGATGATGATGACGATGATATCGGCCGCTTTGCTGAGCTGCCATTGGGCAGGTCGCCTCTGAGCGAGATCCCCGTAGCCCGGTGGGGCCTTGACCTGGTTAAAGAAACACCAAAAGCGGGGATTTGTGATCTTGATCTGAAGCTTTTGGCGGCTGCAGGGATCCATGATCGGTGCTTTCGCCGAAGTCATGACGTCGGTGGAAATGAAACGAAGCCAATCGCGACGTTTCGGGTCGCAGCATGACCCCCAACACGTTCCGTGTCGGTGGTTGTATTAATGTCACATTGACGGCATTCACTGGACGCGCTGCTGCTGCTGATAGTCGCGACTCACAGCACGGGGCAGAGAGAGAGAGAGTGGGGGGTGTGGGAGCTTCGTCTTTGTGGGTGTCTGTGCGTGCGTAGGTCGGGGAGACAAAGGCGGCCGGGCGGGCCGCCGCTGCCACTTGCCCCCTGCCAGCCCTGTGCAAGGCTGGACACGCACCCACACACACACACGTGTGTGTGTGTGGGTGCGTGTGTGTGTGTGCGGGGTGTGTGTGGGTGTGTGTGTGGGTGCGTGTGTGTGGGTGCGTGTGTGTGGGTCCGTGTGTGTGTGTGTGGGTCCGTGTGTGTGTGTGTGGGTCCGTGTGTGTGTGTGTGGGTGCGTGTGTGTGTGGGTGCGTGTGTGTGTGGGTGCGTGTGTGTGTGTGGGTGCGTGTGTGTGTGGGTGCGTGTGTGTGGGTGCGTGTGTGTGTGTGTGTGTGCGGGGTGTGTGTGTGTGTGTGTGGGTGTGTGTGTGTGTGGGTGCGTGTGTGTGTGTGCGTGTGTGTGTGGGTGCGTGTGTGTGTGTGTGCGGGGTGTGTGTGTGGGGGGAGAGGGTGGCTTTGTAAATTTCGCACGAAGGTTTGGTTGTTAATTAACCGCTGCTCCTGCCGCTGTTGTTGTTGTTTAATGACTTAGAGCCACGCCTCGTGTCCTTGTGGGCACGGAGGCTGGCGGGTTCCTTATTTGACACATCCCGTCAGCCTCCCGGGGGGCGTTGGGTCAACGCGGGCATGACCCCTGGGTCGGTTTCCACGTCCGGGGCGTCCCATCGGCAGCGGGGGCCCGGACTCCGCTTGGGCCTTTGCTGGCCACCTGCCCAGATTTTTTTTTACAACATTTGGCAACCTCGTTTGCCAGTGACAAAATGTGATAATTGGTTTTTTTTGTACCCTTTTATCTGGCAACTAAACTGACATTTTTTTAACAAGGAGTCACGTGTTTACATTGACCCACAATACCTGCGGTCGGAACGCAAACACAAAACAATAACAACTCTGATAATGTTTGTGGCACTGTCCTTGAAGTTGATTGGTCCACATCCGAGACGGCTTTCTTTAGAGCCTCGTCTCACGTGGGTGAGTGACCTGCAACTCACCAGAGTGAGTTGCAGGTCACTCACTACCAAGAGTGAGTTGCAGGTCACTCACTACCACTCACTACCACCACTACCACAGAGTGAGTTGCAGGTCACTCACTACCACCACCACAGAGTGAGTTGCAGGTCACTCACTACCACCACTACTACCACAGAGTGAGTTGCAGGTCACTCACCATCACCACTACCACAGTGAGTTGCAGGTCACTCACTACCACCACGAGGCCTCTAAAGAAAGCCGTCTCGGGTGTGGACCAATCAATTTCAAGGACAGTGCCACAAACATTATCAGAGTTGTTATTGTTGTTTTGTGTTTGCGTTCCGACCGCTGGTATTGTGGTCTATGTAAACATCACTCCTTGTAAAAAAAAGGTCTCGGTTTTGTAGCCAGATAAAAGGATACAAAAAACAACCCAATCATCACGACCTGCCCAGATGTCCGTGTTTTTAAGTCGCGGTTTGCACATTTCAGCGTGTGAAGTAAACTATGAAACCATTTTCCACGCTTTGATTAGAACTCGCTCTGGCTGTTTTCGTCGTTGTAACTCAAATTGCCAATGTGTTATCGACTGAAAACTTTGTATACGTGTGCCGTGCTGGTGACAGTACCTATATTTCTCTCTTGATTTAAAGCCTTCGTGACTGCAGTGGTTCATATTCTTGGCTCTTTCGGTAAAGTCACCACGTTGAAGGGAAACAATAAAATAACAAATATATACAAAACGATATTGGTTTTATATATATTTTATTGTTTCCCTTCAGCGTGACTTTACCGAAAGAGCTAAGCATATATATTTCTACCTGCAGTAAACATTTTTTTGTTAAATTTGTAAACATTATTTTGTTATATCGTATGTTTTGTCTTGGGTCTAATTGTACACGGTAAACTGACGTTGGCTGTAAATTTGGCAAGGCCCCCCCTTACGTCGTGGGAAGCTGTGGTGGCACTTCGTGCAGCCGTGGAATTCTGCCATTACCCGTACGGTGCATTGCTTAAAAGCGTGTTTTTTTTTTTCAAAAGGAGTTTTTTTTAAATATTACTTACTTTACTCACTGGGCTATGTAGTCCCTCTTTTTTTCCCTCTCCCAGAAGCGACCTGGCCATCACACGCAGCGATAGCAGCTCAAACGAGTGGCTGATGTCATCAGCATCATCAGCATCACCATCGCAATTTATAGCAGGAGCCAAATGATCTAAGCGCGTGTTGATTTCTAAATGTGGAGGGAAACAGCGGAGAAAAATCGACGCCGTGACCACGGGGAGAGCGAGAGAGAGAGAGAGACGTGCAGACTCCAAATATACAGCAGCAGGCGTCGGGATGAAACCCACGACCTCCTGTAGACCAAGGCGAGGTAGTCAACATCTCACAGGGTCCGGGATGAAACCCACGACCTCCTGTATACCAGGCGAGGTAGTCAACATCTCACAGGGTCCGGGATCGAACCCACGACCTCCTGTAGACCAGGCTAGGTAGTCAACATCTCTCAGGGTCCGGGATGAAACCCACGACCTCCTGTAGACCAGGCGAGGTAGTCAACATCTCACAGGGTCCGGGATCGAACCCACGCCCTCCTGTAGACCAGGCGATGTAGCCAACATCTCGCAGGGTCCGGGATGGTACCCACCACCTCCTTTAGACCAGGCGAGGTAGTCAACATCTCACAGGGTCCGGGATCGAACCCACGACCTCCTGTAGACCAGGCGAGTTAACATCTCACAGGGTCCGGGATCGAACCCACGACCTCCTGTAGACCAGGCGAGGTAGTCAACATCTCTCAGGGTCCGGGATCGAACCCACGACCTCCTGCAGACCAGGCGAGGTAGTCAACATCTCACAGGGTCCGGGATCGAACCCACGACCTCCTGTAGAGCAGGCGAGGTAGTCAACATCTCACAGGGTCCGGGATCGAACCCACGACCTCCTGTAGAGCAGGCGAGGTAGTCAACATCTCACAGGGTCCGGGATCGAACCCACGACCTCCTGTAGACCAGGCGAGGTAGTCAACATCTCACAGGGTCCGGGATCGAACCCACGACCTCCTGTAGACCAGGCGAGGTAGTCAACATCTCACAGGGTCCGGAATCGAACCCACGACCTCCTGTAGACCAGGCGAGGTAGTCAACATCTCACAGCCACCAGCAGTGGAGTCAGCCTCTGCTTGAACCATCGCTGGTGAACTGCCAGATGTTTAAAGGCAAGGACTGGTTTCAACATTCAGCGTCTCATCAGCAGCAGAGGCTCATCAGGTGGTGGTGGTGGTGGCAGGGGTGGTGGTGGTGGTGGCAGGGGTGGTGGTGGTGATGGCGGTGGTGGTGGTGGCAGGGGTGGTGATGGCAGGGGTGGTGGTGGCAGTGGTGGTGGTGGCAGTGGTGATAGTGGTGGTGGTGGTAGTGGTGGTTGTGGCAGTGGTGGTGGTGGCAGTGGTGGTGGTGGCAGGGGTGGTGGTGGCAGTGGTGATGGTGGTGATGGCAGGGGTGGTGGTGATGGCGGTGGTGAATAGTGGTGGTGGCAAGGGTGGTGGTAGCAGGGGTGGTGGTGATGGCGGTGGTGATAGTGGTGGTGGTGGCAGTGGTGGCAGGGGTGGTGATGGTGGCAGTGGTGATAGTGGTGGTGGTGGCAGGGGTGGTGGTGGCAGTGGTGGTGGTGGCGGCGGTGGTGGTGGTGGAGGTGGTAGTGGTGGCAGTGGTGGTGGTGATGGTGGTGGTCGTGGAGGTGGTGGCAGTGGTGTTGGAGATTGGCAGTAGGGGGGTGGTAGTGGTTATGGCGGTGGTGATAGTGGTGGCAGTGCTGGATGTGGTAGTGTGGTGGTGGTGGTGGTGGCGGTAGCGGTGATGGTGGTGGTGGTGGCGGTGATGGTGGTGGTGATGGTGGTGGTGGTGATAGTGGTGGTGGTGGTAGCGTGATGGTGGTGGTGATAGTGGTGGTGGTGGTGGTGGTGATAGTGGTGGTGGTGGTAGCGTGATGGTGGTGGTGATAGTGGTGGTGGTGGTGGCGGAAGCGGTGATGGTGGTGGTGATAGTGGTGGTGGTGGTGGTGGTAGCGTGATGGTGGTGGTGATAGTGGTGGTGGTGGTGGTAGCGTGATGGTGGTGGTGATAGTGGTGGTGGTGGTAGCGTGATGGTGGTGGTGATAGTGGTGGTGGTGGTAGCGTGATGGTGGTGGTGATAGTGGTGGTGGTAGCGTGATGGTGGTGGTGATAGTGGTGGTGGTGGTGGTAGCGTGATGGTGGTGGTGATAGTGGTGGTGGTGGTAGCGTGATGGTGGTGGTGATAGTGGTGGTGGTGGTAGCGTGATGGTGGTGGTGATAGTGGTGGTGGTGGCGGAAGCAGTGATGGTGGTTAGCGGTGGTTAGCGGTGGGCGTCGTTACGGCCTTGCAAATGAATACAAATCGAGGGAGTGAAGTTAAGGAGCCGTGACCGGCGGCCCGCCCCACCGCCTGTGACCGCTGGCGCCCCGGGGGGGTCCACGTGGACTGTCCACGTGGACTGTTCACGTGGACTGTTCACGTGAACTGTTCACGTGAACTGTGAACAGTCCACGTGAACAGTCCACGTGGACTGTTAACGTGAACTGTGAACAGTTCACGTGAACAGTCCACGTGGACTGTTCACGTGGACTGTTCACGTGGTGATTCCTCATCTCTAGCACCACCACTGGTGGTGATTCCTCATCTCTAGTAGCACCACTGGTGGTGATTCCTCATCTCTAGTAGCACCACTGGTGGTGATTCCTCATCTCTAGCACCACCACTGGTGGTGATTCCTCATCTCTAGTAGCACCACTGGTGGTGATTCCTCATCTCTAGTAGCACCACTGGTGGTGATTCCTCATCTCTAGTAGCACCACCACTGGTGGTGATTCCTCATCTCTAGTAGCACCACTGGTGGTGATTCCTCATCTCTAGTAGCACCACCACTGGTGGTGATTCCTCATCTCTAGTAGCACCACCACTGGTGGTGATTCCTCATCTCTAGCACCACCACTGGTGGTGATTCCTCATCTCTAGTAGCACCACCACTGGTGGTGATTCCTCATCTCTAGCACCACCACTGGTGGTGATTCCTCATCTCTAGTAGCACTACTGGTGGTGATTCCTCATCTCTAGTAGCACCACTGGTGGTGATTCCTCATCTCTAGTAGCACCACCACTGGTGGTGATTCCTCATCTCTAGCACCACCACTGGTGGTGATTCCTCATCTTTAGTAGCACTACTGGTGGTGATTCCTCATCTCTAGTAGCACCACTGGTGGTGATTCCTCATCTCTAGCACCACCACTGGTGGTGATTCCTCATCTCTAGCACCACCACTGGTGGTGATTCCTCATCTCTAGTAGCACCACTGGTGGTGATTCCTCATCTCTAGTAGCACCACTGGTGGTGATTCCTCATCTCTAGTAGCACCACTGGTGGTGATTCCTCATCTCTAGTAGCACCACTGGTGGTGATTCCTCATCTCTAGCAGCACCACTGGTGGTGATTCCTCATCTCTAGTAGCACCACCACTGGTGGAGATTCCTCATCTCTAGTAGCACCACTGGTGGTGATTCCTCATCTCTAACAGCACCACTGGTGGTGATTCCTCATCTCTAGCACCACCACTGGTGGTGATTCCTCATCTCTAGTAGCACCACTGGTGGTGATTCCTCATCTCTAGTAGCACTACTGGTGGTGATTCCTCATCTCTAGTAGCACCACTGGTGGTGATTCCTCATCTCTAGTAGCACCACTGGTGGTGATTCCTCATCTCTAGTAGCACTACTGGTGGTGATTCCTCATCTCTAGCACCACCACTGGTGGTGATTCCTCATCTCTAGCACCACCGCTGGTGGTGATTCCTCATCTCTAGCACCACCACTGGTGGTGATTCCTCATCTCTAGTAGCACCACTGGTGGTGATTCCTCATCTCTAGTAGCACCACCACTGGTGGTGATTCCTCATCTCTAGTAGCACCACTGGTGGTGATTCCTCATCTCTAGCACCACCACTGGTGGTGATTCCTCATCTTTAGTAGCACTACTGGTGGTGATTCCTCATCTCTAGCACCACCACTGGTGGTGATTCCTCATCTCTAGTAGCACCACTGGTGGTGATTCCTCATCTCTAGTAGCACCACCACTGGTGGTGATTCCTCATCTCTAGTAGCACCACTGGTGGTGATTCCTCATCTCTAGTAGCACCACCACTGGTGGTGATTCCTCATCTCTAGTAGCACCACTGGTGGTGATTCCTCATCTCTAGCACCACCACTGGTGGTGATTCCTCATCTTTAGTAGCACTACTGGTGGTGATTCCTCATCTCTAGTAGCACCACTGGTGGTGATTCCTCATCTCTAGCACCACCACTGGTGGTGATTCCTCATCTCTAGCACCACCACTGGTGGTGATTCCTCATCTCTAGTAGCACCACTGGTGGTGATTCCTCATCTCTAGTAGCACCACTGGTGGTGATTCCTCATCTCTAGTAGCACCACTGGTGGTGATTCCTCATCTCTAGTAGCACCACTGGTGGTGATTCCTCATCTCTAGCAGCACCACTGGTGGTGATTCCTCATCTCTAGTAGCACCACCACTGGTGGAGATTCCTCATCTCTAGTAGCACCACTGGTGGTGATTCCTCATCTCTAACAGCACCACTGGTGGTGATTCCTCATCTCTAGCACCACCACTGGTGGTGATTCCTCATCTCTAGTAGCACCACTGGTGGTGATTCCTCATCTCTAGTAGCACTACTGGTGGTGATTCCTCATCTCTAGTTGCACCACTGGTGGTGATTCCTCATCTCTAGTAGCACCACTGGTGGTGATTCCTCATCTCTAGTAGCACTACTGGTGGTGATTCCTCATCTCTAGCACCACCACTGGTGGTGATTCCTCATCTCTAGCACCACCGCTGGTGGTGATTCCTCATCTCTAGCACCACCACTGGTGGTGATTCCTCATCTCTAGTAGCACCACCACTGGTGGTGATTCCTCATCTCTAGTAGCACCACTGGTGGTGATTCCTCATCTCTAGTAGCACCACCACTGGTGGTGATTCCTCATCTCTAGTAGCACCACTGGTGGTGATTCTTCATCTCTAGTAGCACCACCACTGGTGGTGATTCCTCATCTCTAGCACCACCACTGGTGGTGATTCCTCATCTCTAGTAGTACCACTGGTGGTGATTCCTCATCTCTAGCACCACCACTGGTGGTGATTCCTCATCTCTAGCACCACCACTGGTGGTGATTCCTCATCTCTAGTAGCACCACTGGTGGTGATTCCTCATCTCTAGCACCACCACTGGTGGTGATTCCTCATCTTTAGCACCACCACTGGTGGTGATTCCTCATCTCTAGTAGCACCACCACTGGTGGTGATTCCTCATCTCTAGTAGCACCACTGGTGGTGATTCCTCATCTCTAGTAGCACCACCACTGGTGGTGATTCCTCATCTCTAGTAGCACCACTGGTGGTGATTCCTCATCTCTAGTAGCACCACTGGTGGTGATTCCTCATCTCTAGTAGCACCACCACTGGTGGTGATTCCTCATCTTTAGCACCACCACTGGTGGTGATTCCTCATCTCTAGTAGCACCACTGGTGGTGATTCCTCATCTCTAGTAGCACCACCACTGGTGGTGATTCCTCATCTCTAGTAGCACCACCACTGGTGGTGATTCCTCATCTCTAGCACCACCACTGGTGGTGATTCCTCATCTCTAGCACCACCACTGGTGGTGATTCCTCATCTCTAGCACCACCACTGGTGGTGATTCCTCATCTCTAGCACCACCACTGGTGGTGATTCCTCATCTCTAGCACCACCACTGGTGGTGATTCTTCATCTCTAGTAGCACCACTGCTGGTGGTGATTCCTCATCTCTAGTAGCACCACTGGTGGTGATTCCTCATCTCTAGTAGCACCACCACTGGTGGTGATTCCTCATCTCTAGTAGCACCACTGGTGGTGATTCCTCATCTCTAGTAGCACCACTGGTGGTGATTCCTCATCTCTAGTAGCACCACTGGTGGTGATTCCTCATCTCTAGTAGCACCACCACTGGTGGTGATTCCTCATCTCTAGTAGCACCACTGGTGGTGATTCCTCATCTCTAGTAGCACCACCACTGGTGGTGATTCCTCATCTCTAGTAGCACCACTGGTGGTGATTCCTCATCTCTAGTAGCACTACTGGTGGTGATTCCTCATCTCTATTAGCACCACTGGTGGTGATTCCTCATCTCTAGCACCACCACTGGTGGTGATTCCTCATCTCTAGCACCACCACTGGTGGTGATTCCTCATCTCTAGCACCACCACTGGTGGTGATTCCTCATCTCTAGCACCACCACTGGTGGTGATTCTTCATCTCTAGTAGCACCACTGGTGGTGATTCCTCATCTCTAGTAGCACCACTGGTGGTGAATCCTCATCTCTATTAGCACCACTGGTGGTGATTCCTCATCTCTAGCACCACCACTGGTGGTGATTCCTCATCTCTAGCACCACCACTGGTGGTGATTACTCATCTCTAGCACCACCACTGGTGGTGATTCCTCATCTCTAGCACCACCACTGGTGGTGATTCTTCATCTCTAGTAGCACCACTGGTGGTGATTCCTCATCTCTAGCACCACTGGTGGTGATTCCTCATCTCTAGTAGTACCACTGGTGGTGATTCCTCATCTCTAGCACCACCACTGGTGGTGATTCCTCATCTCTAGTAGCACCACCACTGGTGGTGATTCCTCATCTCTAGTAGCACCACTGGTGGTGATTCCTCATCTCTAGCACCACCACTGGTGGTGATTCCTCATCTCTAGTAGCACCACTGGTGGTGATTCCTCATCTCTAGCACCACCACTGGTGGTGATTCCTCATCTCTAGCACCACCACTGGTGGTGATTCCTCATCTCTAGTAGCACCACTGGTGGTGATTCTTCATCTCTAGTAGCACCACTGGTGGTGATTCCTCATCTCTAGTAGCACCACTGGTGGTGATTCCTCATCTCTAGTAGCACCACCACTGGTGGTGATTCCTCATCTCTAGTAGCACCACTGGTGGTGATTCCTCATCTCTAGTAGCACCACCACTGGTGGTGATTCCTCATCTCTAGTAGCACCACTGGTGGTGATTCCTCATCTCTAGTACCACCACTGGTGGTGATTCCTCATCTCTAGTAGCACCACCACTGGTGGTGATTCCTCATCTCTAGTAGCACCACTGGTGGTGATTCCTCATCTCTAGCAGCACCACTGGTGGTGATTCCTCATCTCTAGCACCACCACTGGTGGTGATTCCTCATCTCTAGCAGCACCACTGGTGGTGATTCCTCATCTCTAGCACCACCACTGGTGGTGATTCCTCATCTCTAGTGGCACCACCACTGGTGGTGATTCCTCATCTCTAGCACCACCACTGGTGGTGATTCCTCATCTCTAGCACCACCACTGGTGGTGATTCCTCATCTCTAGCACCACCACTGGTGGTGATTCCTCATCTCTAGCACCACCACTGGTGGTGATTCCTCATCTCTAGCACCACCACTGGTGGTGATTCTTCATCTCTAGTAGCACCACTGCTGGTGGTGATTCCTCATCTCTAGTAGCACCACTGGTGGTGATTCCTCATCTCTAGCACCACCACTGGTGGTGATTCCTCATCTCTAGTAGCACCACCACTGGTGGTGATTCCTCATCTCTAGTAGCACCACTGGTGGTGATTCCTCATCTCTAGTAGCACCACTGGTGGTGATTCCTCATCTCTAGTAGCACCACCACTGGTGGTGATTCCTCATCTCTAGTAGCACCACTGGTGGTGATTCCTCATCTCTAGTAGCACCACCACTGGTGGTGATTCCTCATCTCTAGTAGCACCACCACTGGTGGTGATTCCTCATCTCTAGTAGCACCACTGGTGGTGATTCCTCATCTCTATTAGCACCACTGGTGGTGATTCCTCATCTCTAGCACCACCACTGGTGGTGATTCCTCATCTCTAGCACCACCACTGGTGGTGATTCCTCATCTCTAGCACCACCACTGGTGGTGATTCCTCATCTCTAGCACCACCACTGGTGGTGATTCTTCATCTCTAGTAGCACCACTGGTGGTGATTCCTCATCTGTAGCACCACTGGTGGTAATTCCTCATCTCTAGTAGTACCACTGGTGGTGATTCCTCATCTCTAGCACCACCACTGGTGGTGATTCCTCATCTCTAGTAGCACCACCACTGGTGGTGATTCCTCATCTCTAGTAGCACCACTGGTGGTGATTCCTCATCTCTAGCACCACCGCTGGTGGTGATTCCTCATCTCTAGTAGCACCACTGGTGGTGATTCCTCATCTCTAGCACCACCACTGGTGGTGATTCCTCATCTCTAGCACCACCACTGGTGGTGATTCTTCATCTCTAGTAGCACCACTGCTGGTGATTCCTCATCTCTCGTAGCACCACTGGTGGTGATTCTTCATCTCTAGTAGCACCACTGGTGGTGATTCCTCATCTCTAGTAGCACCACCATTGGTGGTGATTCCTCATCTCTAGTAGCACCACTGGTGGTGATTCCTCATCTCTAGTAGCACCACCACTGGTGGTGATTCCTCATCTCTAGCACCACCACTGGTGGTGATTCCTCATCTCTAGCACCACCACTGGTGGTGATTCCTCATCTCTAGTAGCACCACCACTGGTGGTGATTCCTCATCTCTAGTAGCACCACTGGTGGTGATTCCTCATCTCTAGTAGCACCACCACTGGTGGTGATTCCTCATCTCTAGTAGCACCACTGGTGGTGATTCCTCATCTCTAGTAGCACTACTGGTGGTGATTCCTCATCTCTATTAGCACCACTGGTGGTGATTCCTCATCTCTAGCACCACCACTGGTGGTGATTCCTCATCTCTAGCACCACCACTGGTGGTGATTCCTCATCTCTAGCACCACCACTGGTGGTGATTCCTCATCTCTAGCACCACCACTGGTGGTGATTCTTCATCTCTAGTAGCACCACTGGTGGTGATTCCTCATCTCTAGTAGCACCACTGGTGGTGAATCCTCATCTCTATTAGCACCACTGGTGGTGATTCCTCATCTCTAGCACCACCACTGGTGGTGATTCCTCATCTCTAGCACCACCACTGGTGGTGATTACTCATCTCTAGCACCACCACTGGTGGTGATTCCTCATCTCTAGCACCACCACTGGTGGTGATTCTTCATCTCTAGTAGCACCACTGGTGGTGATTCCTCATCTCTAGCACCACTGGTGGTGATTCCTCATCTCTAGTAGTACCACTGGTGGTGATTCCTCATCTCTAGCACCACCACTGGTGGTGATTCCTCATCTCTAGTAGCACCACCACTGGTGGTGATTCCTCATCTCTAGTAGCACCACTGGTGGTGATTCCTCATCTCTAGCACCACCACTGGTGGTGATTCCTCATCTCTAGTAGCACCACTGGTGGTGATTCCTCATCTCTAGCACCACCACTGGTGGTGATTCCTCATCTCTAGCACCACCACTGGTGGTGATTCCTCATCTCTAGTAGCACCACTGGTGGTGATTCTTCATCTCTAGTAGCACCACTGGTGGTGATTCCTCATCTCTAGTAGCACCACTGGTGGTGATTCCTCATCTCTAGTAGCACCACCACTGGTGGTGATTCCTCATCTCTAGTAGCACCACTGGTGGTGATTCCTCATCTCTAGTAGCACCACCACTGGTGGTGATTCCTCATCTCTAGTAGCACCACTGGTGGTGATTCCTCATCTCTAGTACCACCACTGGTGGTGATTCCTCATCTCTAGTAGCACCACCACTGGTGGTGATTCCTCATCTCTAGTAGCACCACTGGTGGTGATTCCTCATCTCTAGCAGCACCACTGGTGGTGATTCCTCATCTCTAGCACCACCACTGGTGGTGATTCCTCATCTCTAGCAGCACCACTGGTGGTGATTCCTCATCTCTAGCACCACCACTGGTGGTGATTCCTCATCTCTAGTGGCACCACCACTGGTGGTGATTCCTCATCTCTAGCACCACCACTGGTGGTGATTCCTCATCTCTAGCACCACCACTGGTGGTGATTCCTCATCTCTAGCACCACCACTGGTGGTGATTCCTCATCTCTAGCACCACCACTGGTGGTGATTCCTCATCTCTAGCACCACCACTGGTGGTGATTCCTCATCTCTAGCACCACCACTGGTGGTGATTCTTCATCTCTAGTAGCACCACTGCTGGTGGTGATTCCTCATCTCTAGTAGCACCACTGGTGGTGATTCCTCATCTCTAGCACCACCACTGGTGGTGATTCCTCATCTCTAGTAGCACCACCACTGGTGGTGATTCCTCATCTCTAGTAGCACCACTGGTGGTGATTCCTCATCTCTAGTAGCACCACTGGTGGTGATTCCTCATCTCTAGTAGCACCACCACTGGTGGTGATTCCTCATCTCTAGTAGCACCACTGGTGGTGATTCCTCATCTCTAGTA
Source organism: Petromyzon marinus (assembly GCF_048934315.1). NCBI lineage: Eukaryota > Metazoa > Chordata > Hyperoartia > Petromyzontiformes > Petromyzontidae > Petromyzon > Petromyzon marinus. The sequence goes on along the minus strand of NC_133741.1, from coordinate 3,706,543 downwards.
GCACCACCACTGGTGGTGATTCCTCATCTCTAGTAGCACCACCACTGGTGGTGATTCCTCATCTCTAGTAGCACCACTGGTGGTGATTCCTCATCTCTATTAGCACCACTGGTGGTGATTCCTCATCTCTAGCACCACCACTGGTGGTGATTCCTCATCTCTAGCACCACCACTGGTGGTGATTCCTCATCTCTAGCACCACCACTGGTGGTGATTCCTCATCTCTAGCACCACCACTGGTGGTGATTCTTCATCTCTAGTAGCACCACTGGTGGTGATTCCTCATCTGTAGCACCACTGGTGGTAATTCCTCATCTCTAGTAGTACCACTGGTGGTGATTCCTCATCTCTAGCACCACCACTGGTGGTGATTCCTCATCTCTAGTAGCACCACCACTGGTGGTGATTCCTCATCTCTAGTAGCACCACTGGTGGTGATTCCTCATCTCTAGCACCACCGCTGGTGGTGATTCCTCATCTCTAGTAGCACCACTGGTGGTGATTCCTCATCTCTAGCACCACCACTGGTGGTGATTCCTCATCTCTAGCACCACCACTGGTGGTGATTCTTCATCTCTAGTAGCACCACTGCTGGTGATTCCTCATCTCTCGTAGCACCACTGGTGGTGATTCTTCATCTCTAGTAGCACCACTGGTGGTGATTCCTCATCTCTAGTAGCACCACCATTGGTGGTGATTCCTCATCTCTAGTAGCACCACTGGTGGTGATTCCTCATCTCTAGTAGCACCACCACTGGTGGTGATTCCTCATCTCTAGCACCACCACTGGTGGTGATTCCTCATCTCTAGCACCACCACTGGTGGTGATTCCTCATCTCTAGTAGCACCACCACTGGTGGTGATTCCTCATCTCTAGTAGCACCACTGGTGGTGATTCCTCATCTCTAGTAGCACCACCACTGGTGGTGATTCCTCATCTCTAGTAGCACCACTGGTGGTGATTCCTCATCTCTAGTAGCACTACTGGTGGTGATTCCTCATCTCTATTAGCACCACTGGTGGTGATTCCTCATCTCTAGCACCACCACTGGTGGTGATTCCTCATCTCTAGCACCACCACTGGTGGTGATTCCTCATCTCTAGCACCACCACTGGTGGTGATTCCTCATCTCTAGCACCACCACTGGTGGTGATTCTTCATCTCTAGTAGCACCACTGGTGGTGATTCCTCATCTCTAGTAGCACCACTGGTGGTGAATCCTCATCTCTATTAGCACCACTGGTGGTGATTCCTCATCTCTAGCACCACCACTGGTGGTGATTCCTCATCTCTAGCACCACCACTGGTGGTGATTACTCATCTCTAGCACCACCACTGGTGGTGATTCCTCATCTCTAGCACCACCACTGGTGGTGATTCTTCATCTCTAGTAGCACCACTGGTGGTGATTCCTCATCTCTAGCACCACTGGTGGTGATTCCTCATCTCTAGTAGTACCACTGGTGGTGATTCCTCATCTCTAGCACCACCACTGGTGGTGATTCCTCATCTCTAGTAGCACCACCACTGGTGGTGATTCCTCATCTCTAGTAGCACCACTGGTGGTGATTCCTCATCTCTAGCACCACCACTGGTGGTGATTCCTCATCTCTAGTAGCACCACTGGTGGTGATTCCTCATCTCTAGCACCACCACTGGTGGTGATTCCTCATCTCTAGCACCACCACTGGTGGTGATTCCTCATCTCTAGTAGCACCACTGGTGGTGATTCTTCATCTCTAGTAGCACCACTGGTGGTGATTCCTCATCTCTAGTAGCACCACTGGTGGTGATTCCTCATCTCTAGTAGCACCACCACTGGTGGTGATTCCTCATCTCTAGTAGCACCACTGGTGGTGATTCCTCATCTCTAGTAGCACCACCACTGGTGGTGATTCCTCATCTCTAGTAGCACCACTGGTGGTGATTCCTCATCTCTAGTACCACCACTGGTGGTGATTCCTCATCTCTAGTAGCACCACCACTGGTGGTGATTCCTCATCTCTAGTAGCACCACTGGTGGTGATTCCTCATCTCTAGCAGCACCACTGGTGGTGATTCCTCATCTCTAGCACCACCACTGGTGGTGATTCCTCATCTCTAGCAGCACCACTGGTGGTGATTCCTCATCTCTAGCACCACCACTGGTGGTGATTCCTCATCTCTAGTGGCACCACCACTGGTGGTGATTCCTCATCTCTAGCACCACCACTGGTGGTGATTCCTCATCTCTAGCACCACCACTGGTGGTGATTCCTCATCTCTAGCACCACCACTGGTGGTGATTCCTCATCTCTAGCACCACCACTGGTGGTGATTCCTCATCTCTAGCACCACCACTGGTGGTGATTCTTCATCTCTAGTAGCACCACTGCTGGTGGTGATTCCTCATCTCTAGTAGCACCACTGGTGGTGATTCCTCATCTCTAGCACCACCACTGGTGGTGATTCCTCATCTCTAGTAGCACCACCACTGGTGGTGATTCCTCATCTCTAGTAGCACCACTGGTGGTGATTCCTCATCTCTAGTAGCACCACTGGTGGTGATTCCTCATCTCTAGTAGCACCACCACTGGTGGTGATTCCTCATCTCTAGTAGCACCACTGGTGGTGATTCCTCATCTCTAGTAGCACCACCACTGGTGGTGATTCCTCATCTCTAGTAGCACCACCACTGGTGGTGATTCCTCATCTCTAGTAGCACCACTGGTGGTGATTCCTCATCTCTATTAGCACCACTGGTGGTGATTCCTCATCTCTAGCACCACCACTGGTGGTGATTCCTCATCTCTAGCACCACCACTGGTGGTGATTCCTCATCTCTAGCACCACCACTGGTGGTGATTCCTCATCTCTAGCACCACCACTGGTGGTGATTCTTCATCTCTAGTAGCACCACTGGTGGTGATTCCTCATCTGTAGCACCACTGGTGGTAATTCCTCATCTCTAGTAGTACCACTGGTGGTGATTCCTCATCTCTAGCACCACCACTGGTGGTGATTCCTCATCTCTAGTAGCACCACCACTGGTGGTGATTCCTCATCTCTAGTAGCACCACTGGTGGTGATTCCTCATCTCTAGCACCACCGCTGGTGGTGATTCCTCATCTCTAGTAGCACCACTGGTGGTGATTCCTCATCTCTAGCACCACCACTGGTGGTGATTCCTCATCTCTAGCACCACCACTGGTGGTGATTCTTCATCTCTAGTAGCACCACTGCTGGTGATTCCTCATCTCTCGTAGCACCACTGGTGGTGATTCTTCATCTCTAGTAGCACCACTGGTGGTGATTCCTCATCTCTAGTAGCACCACCATTGGTGGTGATTCCTCATCTCTAGTAGCACCACTGGTGGTGATTCCTCATCTCTAGTAGCACCACCACTGGTGGTGATTCCTCATCTCTAGTAGCACCACCACTGGTGGTGATTCCTCATCTCTAGTAGCACCACTGGTGGTGATTCCTCATCTCTAGTAGCACCACTGGTGGTGATTCCTCATCTCTAGTAGCACCACCACTGGTGGTGATTCCTCATCTCTAGTAGCACCACTGGTGGTGATTCCTCATCTCTAGCACCACCACTGGTGGTGATTCCTCATCTCTAGTAGCACCACTGGTGGTGATTCCTCATCTCTAGCACCACCACTGGTGGTGATTCCTCATCTCTAACACCACCACTGGTGGTGATTCCTCATCTCTAGCACCACCACTGGTGGTGATTCCTCATCTCTAGTAGCACCACCACTGGTGGTGATTCCTCATCTCTAGTAGCACCACTGGTGGTGATTCCTCATCTCTAGTAGCACCACTGGTGGTGATTCCTCATCTCTAGCACCACCACTGGTGGTGATTCCTCATCTCTAACACCACCACTGGTGGTGATTCCTCATCTCTAGCACCACCACTGGTGGTGATTCCTCATCTCTAGTAGCACCACCACTGGTGGTGATTCCTCATCTCTAGCACCACCACTGGTGGTGATTCCTCATCTCTAGCACCACCACTGGTGGTGATTCCTCATCTCTAGTAGCACCACTGGTGGTGATTCCTCATCTCTAGCACCACCACTGGTGGTGATTCCTCATCTCTAGTAGCACCACCACTGGTGGTGATTCCTCATCTCTAGCACCACCACTGGTGGTGATTCCTCATCTCTAGTAGCACCACCACTGGTGGTGATTCCTCATCTCTAGCACCACCACTGGTGGTGATTCCTCATCTCTAGTAGCACCACCACTGGTGGTGATTCCTCATCTCTAGCACCACCACTGGTGGTGATTCCTCATCTCTAGCACCACCACTGGTGGTGATTCCTCATCTCTAGTAGCACCACCACTGGTGGTGATTCCTCATCTCTAGCACCACCACTGGTGGTGATTCCTCATCTCTAGTAGCACCACCACTGGTGGTGATTCCTCATCTCTAGCACCACCACTGGTGGTGATTCCTCATCTCTAGCACCACCACTGGTGGTGATTCCTCATCTCTAGCACCACCACTGGTGGTGATTCCTCATCTCTAGTAGCACCACTGGTGGTGATTCTTCATCTCTAGTAGCACCACTGCTGGTGATTCCTCATCTCTAGTAGCACCACTGGTGGTGATTCTTCATCTCTAGTAGCACCACTGGTGGTGATTCCTCATCTCTAGTAGCACCACTGGTGGTGATTCCTCATCTCTAGTAGCACCACCACTGGTGGTGATTCCTCATCTCTAGTAGCACCACTGGTGGTGATTCCTCATCTCTAGTAGCACCACCACTGGTGGTGATTCCTCATCTCTAGTAGCACCACCACTGGTGGTGATTCCTCATCTCTAGTAGCACCACTGGTGGTGATTCCTCATCTCTAGTAGCACCACTGGTGGTGATTCCTCATCTCTAGTAGCACCACCACTGGTGGTGATTCCTCATCTCTAGTAGCACCACTGGTGGTGATTCCTCATCTCTAGCACCACCACTGGTGGTGATTCCTCATCTCTAGCACCACCACTGGTGGTGATTCCTCATCTCTAGCACCACCACTGGTGGTGATTCCTCATCTCTAACACCACCACTGGTGGTGATTCCTCATCTCTAGCACCACCACTGGTGGTGATTCCTCATCTCTAGTAGCACCACCACTGGTGGTGATTCCTCATCTCTAGTAGCACCACTGGTGGTGATTCCTCATCTCTAGTAGCACCACTGGTGGTGATTCCTCATCTCTAGCACCACCACTGGTGGTGATTCCTCATCTCTAACACCACCACTGGTGGTGATTCCTCATCTCTAGCACCACCACTGGTGGTGATTCCTCATCTCTAGTAGCACCACCACTGGTGGTGATTCCTCATCTCTAGCACCACCACTGGTGGTGATTCCTCATCTCTAGCACCACCACTGGTGGTGATTCCTCATCTCTAGTAGCACCACTGGTGGTGATTCCTCATCTCTAGCACCACCACTGGTGGTGATTCCTCATCTCTAGTAGCACCACCACTGGTGGTGATTCCTCATCTCTAGCACCACCACTGGTGGTGATTCCTCATCTCTAGTAGCACCACCACTGGTGGTGATTCCTCATCTCTAGCACCACCACTGGTGGTGATTCCTCATCTCTAGTAGCACCACCACTGGTGGTGATTCCTCATCTCTAGCACCACCACTGGTGGTGATTCCTCATCTCTAGCACCACCACTGGTGGTGATTCCTCATCTCTAGCACCACCACTGGTGGTGATTCCTCATCTCTAGTAGCACCACCACTGGTGGTGATTCCTCATCTCTAGCACCACCACTGGTGGTGATTCCTCATCTCTAGTAGCACCACCACTGGTGGTGATTCCTCATCTCTAGCACCACCACTGGTGGTGATTCCTCATCTCTAGCACCACCACTGGTGGTGATTCCTCATCTCTAGCACCACCACTGGTGGTGATTCCTCATCTCTAGCACCACCACTGGTGGTGATTCCTCATCTCTAGTAGCACCACCACTGGTGGTGATTCCTCATCTCTAGCACCACCACTGGTGGTGATTCCTCATCTCTAGTAGCACCACCACTGGTGGTGATTCCTCATCTCTAGCACCACCACTGGTGGTGATTCCTCATCTCTAGCACCACCACTGGTGGTGATTCCTCATCTCTAGCACCACCACTGGTGGTGATTCCTCATCTCTAGTAGCACCACCACTGGTGGTGATTCCTCATCTCTAGTAGCACCACTGGTGGTGATTCCTCATCTCTAGCACCACCACTGGTGGTGATTCCTCATCTCTAGCACCACCACTGGTGGTGATTCCTCATCTCTAGTAGCACCACTGGTGGTGATTCCTCATCTCTAGTAGCACCACTGGTGGTGATTCCTCATCTCTAGTAGCACCACTGGTGGTGATTCCTCATCTCTAGTAGCACCACTGGTGGTGATTCCTCATCTCTAGCACCACCACTGGTGGTGATTCCTCATCTCTAGTAGCACCACTGGTGGTGATTCCTCATCTCCAGCAGCAGCTTTGAGCCAAATCGGACACCCATCCTCCCCGCCCCTCTCTCCTTTCACGGCCGCGTTGGTGTGATTTTAAGGGTGGGTGGGTGGGTGGGAGATTGGGTGGGTGGGTGGGTGGTTGAGTGGGTGGGTGGGAGATTGGGTGGGTGGGAGATTGGGTGGGTGGGTGGTTGAGTGGGTGGGTGGGTGGTTGAGTGGGTGGGTGAGTGGGTGGGTGAGTGAGTGGGTGGGTGGGTGGTTGAGTGGGTGGGTGGGTGAGTGGGTGGGTGAGTGGGTGGTTGAGTGGGTGGGTGGGTGAGTGGGTGGGTGAGTGGGTGGGTGAGTGAGTGGGTGGGTGAGTGGGTGGGTGAGTGAGTGGGTGGGTGAGTGGGTGGGTGAGTGGGTGGGTGAGTGAGTGGGTGGGTGGGTGGTTGAGTGGGTGGGTGGGTGAGTGGGTGGGTGAGTGGGTGGTTGAGTGGGTGGGTGGGTGAGTGGGTGGTTGAGTGGGTGGGTGGGTGAGTGGGTGGGTGAGTGGGTGGGTGAGTGAGTGGGTGGGTGAGTGGGTGGGTGAGTGGGTGGGTGAGTGAGTGGGTGGGTGAGTGACAGGGTGAGTATGTGACCGAGTGAGTGACAGGGTGAGTGGGCGAGTGAGTAGGTGGGTGGCTGTCTGGGTGACTGAGTCTCTGCTGTGTCTCCCCGCTGTCCCTGCTGTCTCCCCGCTGTCCCTGCTGTCTCCCCGCTGTCCCTGCTGTCTCCCCGTTGTCCCTGCTGTCTCCCCGCTGTGTCTCCCCGCTGTCTCTGCTGTGTCTCCCCGCTGTCTCTGCTGTGTCTCCCCGCTGTCTCTGCTGTGTCTCCCCGCTGTCTCTGCTGTGTCTCCCCGCTGTCTCTGCTGTGTCTCCCCGCTGTCTCTGCTGTGTCTCCCCGCTGTCTCTGCTGTGTCTCCCCGCTGTCTCTGCTGTGTCTCCCCGCTGTCTCTGCTGTGTCTCCCCGCTGTCTCCCCGCTGTGTCTCCCCGCTGTCTCTGCTGTGTCTCCCCACTGTCTCTGCTGTGTCTCCCCGCTGTCCCCGCTGTCCCTGCCGTGTCCCCGCCGTGTCCCCGCTGTCCCCGCCGTGTGTCCAGGTGAGCCAGAAGTGCCGTGGGCTGTGGTGGGAGTGTGTGACCAACGCCTTCGATGGCATCCGCACCTGTGACCAGTTCGACTCTATACTGGCAGAGCACCCACGTGAGTACACAACCACTACCACAACCACAACAACAACCACCACAACAACCACAACCACCACAACTACAACAACCACAACAACAACAACAACCACCACAACCACCACAACAACCACCACAACAACCACAACCACCACAACTACAACAACTACAACCACCACAACAACTACAACCACCACAGCAACCACAACTACAACAACCACCACAACAACCACCACCACAACAACCACCACCACAACCACCACAACAACAACAAACACCACAACAACCACAACCACCACAACAACCACCAACCACCACAACTACAACCACCACAACTACAACCACCACAACAACCACAACAACCACCACAACAACCACCACAACAACCACAACAACCACCACAACTACAACCACCACAACAACCACAACCACCACAACCACAACAACCACCACCACAACCACCACTACAACCACCACAACAACCACAATCACAATCACCGCAACAACAACCACAACAACAACCACAACAACCACAACAACCACAACAACTACAACCACCACAATTACAACAACTACAACAACCACCACAACCACCACAACAACAACTACAACAACCACCACTCAACCACAACCACCACAACAACCACAACCACCACAACCACCACAACAACTACCACCACAACAACTACAACAGCCACCACCACAACCACAACAACTACAACAACCACAACCACCACAACCACCATAACAACAACCAACACAACAACTACAACAACCACCACCACAACCACCACCACATGAACCACCAAAACAACCACAACAACCACCACAACAACCACAACAACCACAACAACAACCACCACAACAACTACAAAAACCACCACCACAACCACCACAACCACCACCACATGAACCACCAAAACAACCACAACAACCACCACAACGACCACAACAACAACCACCACCACAACAACCACCACCACAACCACCACAACAACTACAACAACCATCACCACCACAACAACCACAACAACCACCACAACAACCACGGCAGCAACTACCACCACAACAACCACCACCACAACAACCACAACAACCACCACCACAACAACAACCACCACAACAACAACCACAACAACCACCACCACAACAACCACCACCACAACAACCACAACAACTACAACAACAACCACAACCACCACAACAACCACAACCACCACAACAACCACCACCACCACAACAACCACCACAACAACAACCACAACCACAACAACCACCACAACAACCACCACCACAACCACCACCACAACAACCACCACCACAACAACCACCACAACCACCACAACCACCACCACAACAACCACCACAACCACCACCACCACAACAACCACAACAACCACCATGGATGTCTCTATGTATCTGTGTGTGTCTGCGTGTAAAAACTTAGCAGTGAAGATCTTGCTGTCTCACACACTCACTGAAGATCTTGCTGTCTCCCACTGTCTCCCACACTCACAGTGAAGATCTTGCTGTCTCCCACACACACAGTGAAGATCTTGCTGTCTCCCACACACACAGTGAAGATCTTGCTGTCTCCCACACTCACAGTGAAGATCTTGCTGTCTCCCACACTCACAGTGAAGATCTTGCTGTCTCCCACACACACAGTGAAGATCTTGCTGTCTCCCACACACACAGTGAAGATCTTGCTGTCTCCCACACTCACAGTGAAGATCTTGCTGTCTCCCACACTCACAGTGAAGATCTTGCTGTCTCCCACACTCACAGTAAAGATCTTGCTGTCTCCCACACACACAGTGAAGATCTTGCTGTCTCCCACACACACAGTGAAGATCTTGCTGTCTCCCACACTCACAGTGAAGATATTGCTGTCTCCCACACAGTGAAGATCTTGCTGTCTCCCACACACAGTGAAGATCTTGCTGTCTCCCACACTCACAGTGAAGATCTTGCTGTCTCCCACACTCACAGTGACGATCTTGCTGTCTCCCACACTCACAGTGAAGATCTTGCTGTCTCCCACACTCACAGTGAAGATCTTGCTGTCTCCCACACTCACAGTGAAGATCTTGCTGTCTCCCACACACAGTGAAGATCTTGCTGTCTCCCACTGTCTCCCACACACACAGTGAAGATCTTGCTGTCTCCCACTGTCTCCCACACACACAGTGAAGATCTTGCTGTCTCCCACTGTCTCCCACACAGTGAAGATCTTGCTGTCTCCCACACTCACAGTGAAGATCTTGCTGTCTCCCACACTCAAAGTGAAGATTTTGCTGTCTCCCACACACACAGTGAAGATCTTGCTGTCTCCCACACACACAGTGAAGATCTTGCTGTCTCCCACACTCACAGTGAAGATATTGCTGTCTCCCACACTCAAAGTGAAGATCTTGCTGTCTCCCACACACACAGTGAAGATCTTGCTGTCTCCCACACTCACAGTGAAGATCTTGCTGTCTCCCACACACAGTGAAGATCTTGCTGTCTCCCACTGTCTCCCACACACACAGTGAAGATCTTGCTGTCTCCCACACACAGTGAAGATCTTGCTGTCTCCCACACTCACAGTGAAGATCTTGCTGTCTCACACTGTCTTCCACACTCACAGTGAAGATCTTGCTGTCTCCCACACTCACAGTGAAGATCTTGCTGTCTCCCACACTCACAGTGAAGATCTTGCTGTCTCCCACACTCACAGTGAAGATCTTGCTGTCTCCCACACTCACAGTGAATATCTTGCTGTCTCCCACACACAGTGAAGATCTTGCTGTCTCCCACACACAGTGAAGATCTTGCTGTCTCCTACTGTCTCCCACACACAGTGAAGATATTGCTGTCTCCCACACTCACAGTGAAGATCTTGCTGTCTCCCACTGTCTCCCACACACACAGTGAAGATCTTGCTGTTTCCCACACACAGTGAAGATCTTGCTGTCTCCCACACTCACAGTGAAGATCTTGCTGTCTCCCTCACTCACAGTGAAGATCTTGCTGTCTCCCACTGTCTCCCACACACACAGTGAAGATCTTGCTGTCTCCCACTGTCTCCCACACACACAGTGAAGATCTTGCTGTCTCCCACTGTCTCCCACACACACAGTGAAGATCTTGCTGTCTCACACTGTTTCCCACACTCTCAGTGAAGATCTTGCTGTCTCCCTCACTCACAGTGAAGATCTTGCTGTCTCCCACACTCACAGTGAAGATCCTGCTGTCTCCCACACTCACAGTGAAGATCTTGCTCTCTCCCACACTCACAGTGAAGATCTTGCTGTCTCCCACACACAGTGAAGATCTTGCTGTCTCCCACACACACAGTGAAGATCTTGCTGTCTCCCACTGTCTCCCTCACACACAGTGAAGATCTTGCTGTCTCCGACACTCACAGTGAAGATCTTGCTGTCTCACACTGTCTTCCACACTCACAGTGAAGATCTTGCTGTCTCCCACACTCACAGTGAAGATCTTGCTGTCTCCCACACTCACAGTGAAGATCTTGCTGTCTCCCACACTCACAGTGAATATCTTGCTGTCTCCCACACACAGTGAAGATCTTGCTGTCTCCCACTGTCTCCCACACACACAGTGAAGATCTTGCTGTCTCCCACTGTCTCCCACACACAGTGAAGATCTTGCTGTCTCCCACACTCACAGTGAAGATCTTGCTGTCTCCCACACACAGTGAAGATCTTGCTGTCTCCCACTGTCTCCCACACACACAGTGAAGATCTTGCTGTCTCCCACACACAGTGAAGATCTTGCTGTCTCCCACACTCACAGTGAAGATCTTGCTGTCTCCCTCACTCACAGTGAAGATCTTGCTGTCTCCCACTGTCTCCCCCACACACAGTGAAGATCTTGCTGTCTCCCACTGTCTCCCACACACACAGTGAAGATCTTGCTGTCTCACACTGTCTCCCACACACACAGTGAAGATCTTGCTGTCTCACACTGTTTCCCACACTCACAGTGAAGATCTTGCTGTCTCCCTCACCCACAGTGAAGATCTTGCTGTCTCCCACACTCACAGTGAAGATCCTGCTGTCTCCCACACTCACAGTGAAGATCTTGCTCTCTCCCACACTCAGTGAAGATCTTGCTGTCTCCCACACACAGTGAAGATCTTGCTGTCTCCCACTGTCTCCCACACACACAGTGAAGATCTTGCTGTCTCCCACTGCCCCCCACACACAGTGAAGATCTTGCTGTCTCCCACACTCACAGTGAAGATCTTGCTGTCTCCCACACACAGTGAAGATCTTGCTGTCTCCCACTGTCTCCCACACACACAGTGAAGATCTTGCTGTCTCCCACTGTCTCCCACACACACAGTGAAGATCTTGCTGTCTCCCACTGTCTCCCACACACAGTGAAGATCTTGCTGTCTCCCACACTCACAGTGAAGATCTTGCTGTCTCCCACACTCAAAGTGAAGATTTTGCTGTCTCCCATACACACAGTGAAGATCTTGCTGTCTCCCACACACACAGTGAAGATCTTGCTGTCTCCCACACTCACAGTGAAGATATTGCTGTCACCCACACTCAAAGTGAAGATCTTGCTGTCTCCCACACACACAGTGAAGATCTTGCTGTCTCCCACACTCACAGTGAAGATCTTGCTGTCTCCCACACACAGTGAAGATCTTGCTGTCTCCCACTGTCTCCCACACACACAGTGAAGATCTTGCTGTCTCCCACACACAGTGAAGATCTTGCTGTCTCCCACACTCACAGTGAAGATGTTGCTGTCTCACACTGTCTTCCACACTCACAGTGAAGATCTTGCTGTCTCCCACACTCACAGTGAAGATCTTGCTGTCTCCCACACTCACAGTGAAGATCTTGCTGTCTCCCACACTCACAGTGAAGATCTTGCTGTCTCCCACACTCACAGTGAATATCTTGCTGTCTCCCACACACAGTGAAGATCTTGCTGTCTCCCACACACAGTGAAGATCTTGCTGTCTCCCACTGTCTCCCACACACAGTGAAGATATTGCTGTCTCCCACACTCACAGTGAAGATCTTGCTGTCTCCCACTGTCTCCCACACACACAGTGAAGATCTTGCTGTCTCCCACACACAGTGAAGATCTTGCTGTCTCCCACACTCACAGTGAAGATCTTGCTGTCTCCCTCACTCACAGTGAAGATCTTGCTGTCTCCCACTGTCTCCCACACACACAGTGAAGATCTTGCTGTCTCCCACTGTCTCCCACACACACAGTGAAGATCTTGCTGTCTCCCACTGTCTCCCACACACACAGTGAAGATCTTGCTGTCTCACACTGTTTCCCACACTCTCAGTGAAGATCTTGCTGTCTCCCTCACTCACAGTGAAGATCTTGCTGTCTCCCACACTCACAGTGAAGATCCTGCTGTCTCCCACACTCACAGTGAAGATCTTGCTCTCTCCCACACTCACAGTGAAGATCTTGCTGTCTCCCACACACAGTGAAGATCTTGCTGTCTCCCACACACACAGTGAAGATCTTGCTGTCTCCCACTGTCTCCCTCACACACAGTGAAGATCTTGCTGTCTCCCACACTCACAGTGAAGATCTTGCTGTCTCACACTGTCTTCCACACTCACAGTGAAGATCTTGCTGTCTCCCACACTCACAGTGAAGATCTTGCTGTCTCCCACACTCACAGTGAATATCTTGCTGTCTCCCACACACAGTGAAGATCTTGCTGTCTCCCACTGTCTCCCACACACACAGTGAAGATCTTGCTGTCTCCCACTGTCTCCCACACACAGTGAAGATCTTGCTGTCTCCCACACTCACAGTGAAGATCTTGCTGTCTCCCACACACAGTGAAGATCTTGCTGTCTCCCACTGTCTCCCACACACACAGTGAAGATCTTGCTGTCTCCCACACACAGTGAAGATCTTGCTGTCTCCCACACTCACAGTGAAGATCTTGCTGTCTCCCTCACTCACAGTGAAGATCTTGCTGTCTCCCACTGTCTCCCACACACACAGTGAAGATCTTGCTGTCTCCCACTGTCTCCCACACACACAGTGAAGATCTTGCTGTCTCCCACTGTCTCCCACACACACAGTGAAGATCTTGCTGTCTCACACTGTTTCCCACACTCACAGTGAAGATCTTGCTGTCTCCCTCACTCACAGTGAAGATCTTGCTGTCTCCCACACTCACAGTGAAGATCCTGCTGTCTCCCACACTCACAGTGAAGATCTTGCTCTCTCCCACACTCAGTGAAGATCTTGCTGTCTCCCACACACAGTGAAGATCTTGCTGTCTCCCACTGTCTCCCACACACACACAGTGAAGATCTTGCTGTCTCCCACTGCCCCCCACACACAGTGAAGATCTTGCTGTCTCCCACACTCACAGTGAAGATCTTGCTGTCTCCCACACACAGTGAAGATCTTGCTGTCTCCCACTGTCTCCCACACACAGTGAAGATCTTGCTGTCTCCCACACTCACAGTGAAGATCTTGCTGTCTCCCACACTCACAGTGAAGATCTTGCTGTCTCCCACACTCACAGTGAAGATCTTGCTGTCTCCCACACTCACAGTGAAGATCTTGCTGTCTCCGACACACAGTGAAGATCTTGCTGTCTCCCACTGTCTCCCGCACACAGTGAAGATCTTGCTGTCTCCCACTGTCTCCCACACACAGTGAAGATCTTGCTGTCTCCCACTCTCACAGTGAAGATCTTGCTGTCTCCCACACTCACAGTAAAGATCTTGCTGTCTCCCACACACACAGTGAAGATCTTGCTGTCTCCCACACTCAGTGAAGATCTTGCTGTCTCCCACACACAGTGAAGATCTTGCTGTCTCCCACTGTCTCCCACACACAGTGAAGATCTTGCTGTCTCCCACACTCACAGTGAAGATCTTGCTGTCTCCCACACTCACAGTGAAGATCTTGCTGTCTCCCACACTCACAGTGAAGATCTTGCTGTCTCCCACACTCACAGTGAAGATCTTGCTGTCTCCCACACACAGTGAAGATCTTGCTGTCTCCCACTGTCTCCCACACACACAGTGAAGATCTTGCTGTCTCCCACTGTCTCCCACACACAGTGAAGATCTTGCTGTCTCCCACACTCACAGTGAAGATCTTGCTGTCTTCCACACTCAAAGTGAAGATCTTGCTGTCTCCCACACACACAGTGAAGATCTTGCTGTCTCCCACACACAGTGAAGATCTTGCTGTCTCCCACACACAGTGAAGATATTGCTGTCTCCCACTGTCTCCCACACAGTGAAGATCTTGCTGTCTCCCACACTCACAGTGAAGATCTTGCTGTCTCCCACTGTCTCCCACACACACAGTGAAGATCTTGCTGTCTCACACTGTTTCCCACACTCACAGTGAAGATCTTGCTGTCTCCCTCACTCACAGTGAAGATCCTGCTGTCTCCCACACTCACAGTGAAGATCTTGCTCTCTCCCACACTCACAGTGAAGATCTTGCTGTCTCCCACACACAGTGAAGATCTTGCTGTCTCCCACTGTCTCCCACACACACAGTGAAGATCTTGCTGTCTCCCACTGCCCCCCACACACAGTGAAGATCTTGCTGTCTCCCACACTCACAGTGAAGATCTTGCTGTCTCCCACACACAGTGAAGATCTTGCTGTCTCCCACTGTCTCCCACACACAGTGAAGATCTTGCTGTCTCCCACACTCACAGTGAAGATCTTGCTGTCTCCCACACTCACAGTGAAGATCTTGCTGTCTCCCACACTCACAGTGAAGATCTTGCTGTCTCCCACACTCACAGTGAAGATCTTGCTGTCTCCCACACACAGTGAAGATCTTGCTGTCTCCCACTGTCTCCCACACACAGTGAAGATCTTGCTGTCTCCCACTGTCTCCCACACACAGTGAAGATCTTGCTGTCTCCCACACTCACAGTGAAGATCTTGCTGTCTCCCACACACACAGTGAAGATCTTGCTGTCTCCCACACTCACAGTGAAGATCTTGCTGTCTCCCACACACAGTGAAGATCTTGCTGTCTCCCACACTCACAGTGAAGATCTTGCTGTCTCCCACACTCACAGTGAAGATCTTGCTGTCTCCCACACTCACAGTGAAGATCTTTCTGTCTCCCACACACAGTGAAGATCTTGCTGTCTCCCACTGTCTCCCACGCACACAGTGAAGATCTTGCTGTCTCCCACTGTCTCCCACACACAGTGAAGATCTTGCTGTCTCCCACACTCACAGTGAAGATCTTGCTGTCTCCCATACTCACAGTGAAGATCTTGCTGTCTCCCACACTCACAGTGAAGATCTTGCTGTCTCCCACACTCACAGTGAAGATCTTGCTGTCTCCCACACACAGTGAAGATCTTGCTGTCTCCCACTGTCTCCCACACACACAGTGAAGATCTTGCTGTCTCCCACTGTCTCCCACACTCACAGTGAAGATCTTGCTGTCTCCCACACACACAGTGAAGATCTTGCTGTCTCCCACACTCACAGTGAAGATCTTGCTGTCTCCCACACACAGTGAAGATCTTGCTGTCTCCCACACTCACAGTGAAGATCTTGCTGTCTCCCACACTCACAGTGAAGATCTTGCTGTCTCCCACACTCACAGTGAAGATCTTGCTGTCTCCCACACTCACAGTGAAGATCTTTCTGTCTCCCACACACAGTGAAGATCTTGCTGTCTCCCACTGTCTCCCACGCACACAGTGAAGATCTTGCTGTCTCCCACTGTCTCCCACACACACAGTGAAGATCTTGCTGTCTCCCACTGTCTCCCACACACACAGTGAAGATCTTGCTGTCTCACACTGTTTCCCACACTCACAGTGAAGATCTTGCTGTCTCCCTCACTCACAGTGAAGATCTTGCTGTCTCCCACACTCACAGTGAAGATCCTGCTGTCTCCCACACTCACAGTGAAGATCTTGCTCTCTCCCACACTCAGTGAAGATCTTGCTGTCTCCCACACACAGTGAAGATCTTGCTGTCTCCCACTGTCTCCCACACACACACAGTGAAGATCTTGCTGTCTCCCACTGCCCCCCACACACAGTGAAGATCTTGCTGTCTCCCACACTCACAGTGAAGATCTTGCTGTCTCCCACACACAGTGAAGATCTTGCTGTCTCCCACTGTCTCCCACACACAGTGAAGATCTTGCTGTCTCCCACACACAGTGAAGATCTTGCTGTCTCCCACACTCACAGTGAAGATCTTGCTGTCTCCCTCACTCACAGTGAAGATCTTGCTGTCTCCCACTGTCTCCCACACACACAGTGAAGATCTTGCTGTCTCCCACTGTCTCCCACACACACAGTGAAGATCTTGCTGTCTCCCACTGTCTCCCACACACACAGTGAAGATCTTGCTGTCTCACACTGTTTCCCACACTCACAGTGAAGATCTTGCTGTCTCCCTCACTCACAGTGAAGATCTTGCTGTCTCCCACACTCACAGTGAAGATCCTGCTGTCTCCCACACTCACAGTGAAGATCTTGCTCTCTCCCACACTCAGTGAAGATCTTGCTGTCTCCCACACACAGTGAAGATCTTGCTGTCTCCCACTGTCTCCCACACACACACAGTGAAGATCTTGCTGTCTCCCACTGCCCCCCACACACAGTGAAGATCTTGCTGTCTCCCACACTCACAGTGAAGATCTTGCTGTCTCCCACACACAGTGAAGATCTTGCTGTCTCCCACTGTCTCCCACACACAGTGAAGATCTTGCTGTCTCCCACACTCACAGTGAAGATCTTGCTGTCTCCCACACTCACAGTGAAGATCTTGCTGTCTCCCACACTCACAGTGAAGATCTTGCTGTCTCCCACACTCACAGTGAAGATCTTGCTGTCTCCGACACACAGTGAAGATCTTGCTGTCTCCCACTGTCTCCCGCACACAGTGAAGATCTTGCTGTCTCCCACTGTCTCCCACACACAGTGAAGATCTTGCTGTCTCCCACTCTCACAGTGAAGATCTTGCTGTCTCCCACACTCACAGTAAAGATCTTGCTGTCTCCCACACACACAGTGAAGATCTTGCTGTCTCCCACACTCAGTGAAGATCTTGCTGTCTCCCACACACAGTGAAGATCTTGCTGTCTCCCACTGTCTCCCACACACAGTGAAGATCTTGCTGTCTCCCACACTCACAGTGAAGATCTTGCTGTCTCCCACACTCACAGTGAAGATCTTGCTGTCTCCCACACTCACAGTGAAGATCTTGCTGTCTCCCACACTCACAGTGAAGATCTTGCTGTCTCCCACACACAGTGAAGATCTTGCTGTCTCCCACTGTCTCCCACACACACAGTGAAGATCTTGCTGTCTCCCACTGTCTCCCACACACAGTGAAGATCTTGCTGTCTCCCACACTCACAGTGAAGATCTTGCTGTCTTCCACACTCAAAGTGAAGATCTTGCTGTCTCCCACACACACAGTGAAGATCTTGCTGTCTCCCACACACAGTGAAGATCTTGCTGTCTCCCACACACAGTGAAGATATTGCTGTCTCCCACTGTCTCCCACACAGTGAAGATCTTGCTGTCTCCCACACTCACAGTGAAGATCTTGCTGTCTCCCACTGTCTCCCACACACACAGTGAAGATCTTGCTGTCTCACACTGTTTCCCACACTCACAGTGAAGATCTTGCTGTCTCCCTCACTCACAGTGAAGATCCTGCTGTCTCCCACACTCACAGTGAAGATCTTGCTCTCTCCCACACTCACAGTGAAGATCTTGCTGTCTCCCACACACAGTGAAGATCTTGCTGTCTCCCACTGTCTCCCACACACACAGTGAAGATCTTGCTGTCTCCCACTGCCCCCCACACACAGTGAAGATCTTGCTGTCTCCCACACTCACAGTGAAGATCTTGCTGTCTCCCACACACAGTGAAGATCTTGCTGTCTCCCACTGTCTCCCACACACAGTGAAGATCTTGCTGTCTCCCACACTCACAGTGAAGATCTTGCTGTCTCCCACACTCACAGTGAAGATCTTGCTGTCTCCCACACTCACAGTGAAGATCTTGCTGTCTCCCACACTCACAGTGAAGATCTTGCTGTCTCCCACACACAGTGAAGATCTTGCTGTCTCCCACTGTCTCCCACACACAGTGAAGATCTTGCTGTCTCCCACTGTCTCCCACACACAGTGAAGATCTTGCTGTCTCCCACACTCACAGTGAAGATCTTGCTGTCTCCCACACACACAGTGAAGATCTTGCTGTCTCCCACACTCACAGTGAAGATCTTGCTGTCTCCCACACACAGTGAAGATCTTGCTGTCTCCCACACTCACAGTGAAGATCTTGCTGTCTCCCACACTCACAGTGAAGATCTTGCTGTCTCCCACACTCACAGTGAAGATCTTTCTGTCTCCCACACACAGTGAAGATCTTGCTGTCTCCCACTGTCTCCCACGCACACAGTGAAGATCTTGCTGTCTCCCACTGTCTCCCACACACAGTGAAGATCTTGCTGTCTCCCACACTCACAGTGAAGATCTTGCTGTCTCCCATACTCACAGTGAAGATCTTGCTGTCTCCCACACTCACAGTGAAGATCTTGCTGTCTCCCACACTCACAGTGAAGATCTTGCTGTCTCCCACACACAGTGAAGATCTTGCTGTCTCCCACTGTCTCCCACACACACAGTGAAGATCTTGCTGTCTCCCACTGTCTCCCACACTCACAGTGAAGATCTTGCTGTCTCCCACACACACAGTGAAGATCTTGCTGTCTCCCACACTCACAGTGAAGATCTTGCTGTCTCCCACACACAGTGAAGATCTTGCTGTCTCCCACACTCACAGTGAAGATCTTGCTGTCTCCCACACTCACAGTGAAGATCTTGCTGTCTCCCACACTCACAGTGAAGATCTTGCTGTCTCCCACACTCACAGTGAAGATCTTTCTGTCTCCCACACACAGTGAAGATCTTGCTGTCTCCCACTGTCTCCCACGCACACAGTGAAGATCTTGCTGTCTCCCACTGTCTCCCACACACAGTGAAGATCTTGCTGTCTCCCACACTCACAGTGAAGATCTTGCTGTCTCCCATACTCACAGTGAAGATCTTGCTGTCTCCCACACTCACAGTGAAGATCTTGCTGTCTCCCACACTCACAGTGAAGATCTTGCTGTCTCCCACACACAGTGAAGATCTTGCTGTCTCCCACTGTCTCCCACACACACAGTGAAGATCTTGCTGTCTCCCACTGTCTCCCACACACAGTGAAGATCTTGCTGTCTCCCACACTCACAGTGAAGATCTTGCTGTCTCCCACACTCAAAGTGAAGATCTTGCTGTCTCCCACACTCACAGTGAAGATCTTGCTGTCTCCCACACACGCAGTGAAGATCTTGCTGTCTCCCACACTCACAGTGAAGATCTTGCTGTCTCCCACACTCAAAGTGAAGATCTTGCTGTCTCCCACACACAGTGAAGATCTTGCTGTCTCCCACACACAGTGAAGATCTTGCTGTCTCCCACACACAGTGAAGATCTTGCTGTCTCCCACTGTCTCCCACACACAGTGAAGATCTTGCTGTCTCCCACACTCACAGTGAAGATCTTGCTGTCTCCCACACTCACAGTGAAGATCTTGCTGTCTCCCACACTCACAGTGAAGATCTTGCTGTCTCCCACACTCACAGTGAAGATCTTGCTGTCTCCCACACACAGTGAAGATTTTGCTGTCTCCCACTGTCTCCCACACACACAGTGAAGATCTTGCTGTCTCCCACTGTCTCCCACACACAGTGAAGATCTTGCTGTCTCCCACTCTCACAGTGAAGATCTTGCTGTCTCCCACACTCACAGTGAAGATCTTGCTGTCTCCCACACACACAGTGAAGATCTTGCTGTCTCCCACACTCACAGTGAATATCTTGCTGTCTCCCACACACAGTGAAGATCTTGCTGTCTCCCACTGTCTCCCACACACAGTGAAGATCTTGCTGTCTCCCACACTCACAGTGAAGATCTTGCTGTCTCCCACACTCACAGTGAAGATCTTGCTGTCTCCCACACTCACAGTGAAGATCTTGCTGTCTCCCACACTCACAGTGAAGATCTTGCTGTCTCCCACACACAGTGAAGATCTTGCTGTCTCCCACACACACAGTGAAGATCTTGCTGTCTCCCACTGTCTCCCACACACAGTGAAGATCTTGCTGTCTCCCACACTCACAGTGAAGATCTTGCTGTCTCCCACACTCAAAGTGAAGATCTTGCTGTCTCCCACACACACAGTGAAGATCTTGCTGTCTCCCACACACAGTGAAGATTTTGCTGTCCCACACACAGTGAAGATCTTGCTGTCTCCCACTGTCTCCCACACACAGTGAAGATCTTGCTGTCTCCCACACTCACAGTGAAGATCTTGCTGTCTCCCACACTCACAGTGAAGATCTTGCTGTCTCCCACACTCACAGTGAAGATCTTGCTGTCTCCCACACTCACAGTGAAGATCTTGCTGTCTCCCACACACAGTGAAGATCTTGCTGTCTCCCACTGTCTCCCACACACACAGTGAAGATCTTGCTGTCTCCCACTGTCTCCCACACACAGTGAAGATCTTGCTGTCTCCCACTCTCACAGTGAAGATCTTGCTGTCTCCCACACTCACAGTGAAGATCTTGCTGTCTCCCACACACACAGTGAAGATCTTGCTGTCCCCCACACACACAGTGAAGATCTTGCTGTCTCACACACACACAGTGAAGATCTTGCTGTCTCCCACACACAGTGAAGATCTTGCTGTCTCCCACACACACAGTGAAGATCTTGCTGTCTCCCACTGTCTCCCACACACAGTGAAGATCTTGCTGTCTCCCACTCTCCCACACACACAGTGAAGATCTTGCTGTCTCCCACACTCACAGTGAAGATCTTGCTGTCTCCCACACTCACAGTGAAGATCTTGCTGTCTCCCACACACAGTGAAGATCTTGCTGTCTCCCACTGTCTCCCACACACACAGTGAAGATCTTGCTGTCTCCCACTGTCTCCCACACACAGTGAAGATCTTGCTGTCTCCCACACTCACAGTGAAGATCTTGCTGTCTCCCACACTCAAAGTGAAGATCTTGCTGTCTCCCACACACACAGTGAAGATCTTGCTGTCTCCCACACACAGTGAAGATCTTGCTGTCTCCCACACACAGTGAAGATCTTGCTGTCTCCCACTGTCTCCCACACACAGTGAAGATCTTGCTGTCTCCCACACTCACAGTGAAGATCTTGCTGTCTCCCACACTCACAGTGAAGATCTTGCTGTCTCCCACACTCACAGTGACGATCTTGCTGTCTCCCACACTCACAGTGAAGATCTTGCTGTCTCCCACACACAGTGAAGATCTTGCTGTCTCCCACTGTCTCCCACACACACAGTGAAGATCTTGCTGTCTCCCACTGTCTCCCACACACAGTGAAGATCTTGCTGTCTCCCACTCTCACAGTGACGATCTTGCTGTCTCCCACACTCACAGTGAAGATCTTGCTGTCTCCCACACACACAGTGAAGATCTTGCTGTCTCCCACACACACAGTGAAGATCTTGCTGTCTCACACACACACAGTGAAGATCTTGCTGTCTCCCACACACAGTGAAGATCTTGCTGTCTCCCACACACACAGTGAAGATCTTGCTGTCTCCCACTGTCTCCCACACACAGTGAAGATCTTGCTGTCTCCCACTCTCCCACACACACAGTGAAGATCTTGCTGTCTCCCACACTCACAGTGAAGATCTTGCTGTCTCCCACACTCACAGTGAAGATCTTGCTGTCTCCCACACACATTGAAGATCTTGCTGTCTCCCACTGTCTCCCACACACACAGTGAAGATCTTGCTGTCTCCCACTGTCTCCCACACACAGTGAAGATCTTGCTGTCTCCCACACTCACAGTGAAGATCTTGCTGTCTCCCACACTCAAAGTGAAGATCTTGCTGTCTCCCACACACACAGTGAAGATCTTGCTGTCTCCCACACACAGTGAAGATCTTGCTGTCTCCCACACACAGTGAAGATCTTGCTGTCTCCCACTGTCTCCCACACACAGTGAAGATCTTGCTGTCTCCCACACTCACAGTGAAGATCTTGCTGTCTCCCACACTCACAGTGAAGATCTTGCTGTCTCCCACACTCACAGTGAAGATCTTGCTGTCTCCCACACTCACAGTGAAGATCTTGCTGTCTCCCACACACAGTGAAGATCTTGCTGTCTCCCACTGTCTCCCACACACAGTGAAGATCTTGCTGTCTCCCACTGTCTCCCACACACAGTGAAGATCTTGCTGTCTCCCACACTCACAGTGAAGATCTTGCTGTCTCCCACACACACAGTGAAGATCTTGCTGTCTCCCACACTCACAGTGAAGATCTTGCTGTCTCCCACACTCAAAGTGAAGATCTTGCTGTCTCCCACACACACAGTGAAGATCTTGCTGTCTCCCACACACAGTGAAGATCTTGCTGTCTCCCACACTCAAAGTGAAGATCTTGCTGTCTCCCACACACACAGTGAAGATCTTGCTGTCTCCCACACACAGTGAAGATCTTGCTGTCTCCCACACACAGTGAAGATCTTGCTGTCTCCCACTGTCTCCCACACACAGTGAAGATCTTGCTGTCTCCCACACTCACAGTGAAGATCTTGCTGTCTCCCACACTCACAGTGAAGATCTTGCTGTCTCCCACACTCACAGTGACGATCTTGCTGTCTCCCACACTCACAGTGAAGATCTTGCTGTCTCCCACACACAGTGAAGATCTTGCTGTCTCCCACTGTCTCCCACACACACAGTGAAGATCTTGCTGTCTCCCACTGTCTCCCACACACAGTGAAGATCTTGCTGTCTCCCACTCTCACAGTGACGATCTTGCTGTCTCCCACACTCACAGTGAAGATCTTGCTGTCTCCCACACACACAGTGAAGATCTTGCTGTCTCCCACACACACAGTGAAGATCTTGCTGTCTCACACACACACAGTGAAGATCTTGCTGTCTCCCACACACAGTGAAGATCTTGCTGTCTCCCACACACACAGTGAAGATCTTGCTGTCTCCCACTGTCTCCCACACACAGTGAAGATCTTGCTGTCTCCCACTCTCCCACACACACAGTGAAGATCTTGCTGTCTCCCACACTCACAGTGAAGATCTTGCTGTCTCCCACACTCACAGTGAAGATCTTGCTGTCTCCCACACACAGTGAAGATCTTGCTGTCTCCCACTGTCTCCCACACACAGTGAAGATCTTGCTGTCTCCCACTGTCTCCCACACACAGTGAAGATCTTGCTGTCTCCCACACTCACAGTGAAGATCTTGCTGTCTCCCACACTCAAAGTGAAGATCTTGCTGTCTCCCACACACACAGTGAAGATCTTGCTGTCTCCCACACACAGTGAAGATCTTGCTGTCTCCCACACACAGTGAAGATCTTGCTGTCTCCCACTGTCTCCCACACACAGTGAAGATCTTGCTGTCTCCCACACTCACAGTGAAGATCTTGCTGTCTCCCACACTCACAGTGAAGATCTTGCTGTCTCCCACACTCACAGTGAAGATCTTGCTGTCTCCCACACTCACAGTGAAGATCTTGCTGTCTCCCACACACCGTGAAGATCTTGCTGTCTCCCACACACACCGTGAAGATCTTGCTGTCTCCCACTGTCTCCCACACACAGTGAAGATCTTGCTGTCTCCCACTCTCCCACACACACAGTGAAGATCTTGCTGTCTCCCACACTCACAGTGAAGATCTTGCTGTCTCCCACACACACAGTGAAGATCTTGCTGTCTCCCACACACAGTGAAGATCGTGCTGTCCCGCTCCCTCATCCTCACCGCTGACATCCTAGCCTGCTTCGCCTGCATCATCCTCATCCTGGGCCTCGACTGCGTGCGAGTGCTCAGCAATGAGCCCCGAATCAAGACCCGCATCTGTTACACGGCCGGCTTCATCTACCTCCTCGCCGGTGAGCCCCACCCCACACCGCCTGGGTTAGCCGGCTCTAGTTAGCCAGCTAGTTAAACAGATAGTCAGCCAGCTAGTTAAACAGCTAGTTAGCCAGCTAGTTAAACAGCTAGTTAGCCAGCTAGTTAAACAGATAGTCAGCCAGCTAGTTAAACAGATAGTCAGCCAGCTAGTTAAACAGCTAGTTAGCCAGCTAGTTAAACAGATAGCCAGCTAGTTAAACAGGTAGTTAGCCAGCTAGTTAAACAGGTAGTTAGCCAGCTAGTTAAACAGGTAGTTAGCCAGCTAGTTAAACAGATAGTTAGCCAGCTAGTTAAACAGGTAGTTAGCCAGCTAGTTAAACAGGTAGTTAGCCAGCTAGTTAAACAGGTAGTTATTTAGCTAGTTAAACAGATAGCCAGCTAGTTAAACAGGTAGTTAGCCAGCTAGTTAAACAGGTAGTTAGCCAGCTAGTTAAACAGGTAGTTAGCCAGCTAGTTAAACAGGTAGTTAGCCAGCTAGTTAAACAGGTAGTTAGCCAGCTAGTTAAACAGGTAGTTAGCCAGCTAGTTAAACAGGTAGTTAGCCACCTAGTTAAACAGGTAGTTAGCCACCTAGTTAACCAGGTAGTTAGCCACCTAGTTAACCAGGTAGTTAGCCACCTAGTTAACCAGGTAGTTAGCCACCTAGTTAACCAGGTCGTTAGCCACCTAGTTAACCAGGTCGTTAGCCACCTAGTTAACCAGGTAGTTAGCCACCTAGTTGAACGGCTAGTTAGCCAGCTAGTTGAACGGCTAGTTAGCCACCTAGTTGAACGGCTAGTTAGCCACCTAGTTGAACGGCTAGTTAGCCACCTAGTTGAACGGCTAGTTAGCCACCTAGTTGAACGGCTAGTTAGCCACCTAGTTGAACGGCTAGTTAGCCACCTAGTTGAACGGCTAGTTAGCCACCTAGTTGAACGGCTAGTTAGCCACCTAGTTGAACGGCTAGTTAGCCACCTAGTTGAACGGCTAGTTAGCCACCTAGTTGAACGGCTAGTTAGCCACCTAGTTGAACGGCTAGTTAGCCACCTAGTTGAACGGCTAGTTAGCCACCTAGTTGAACGGCTAGTTAGCCACCTAGTTGAACGGCTAGTTAGCCACCTAGTTGAACGGCTAGTTAGCCACCTAGTTGAACGGCTAGTTAGCCACCTAGTTGAACGGCTAGTTAGCCACCTAGTTGAACGGCTAGTTAGCCACCTAGTTGAACGGCTAGTTAGCCACCTAGTTGAACGGCTAGTTAGCCACCTAGTTGAACGGCTAGTTAGCCACCTAGTTGAACGGCTAGTTAGCCACCTAGTTGAACGGCTAGTGAGCCACCTAGTTGAACGGCTAGTGAGCCACCTAGTTGAACGGCTAGTGAGCCACCTAGTTGAACGGCTAGTGAGCCACCTAGTTGAACGGCTAGTTAGCCACCTAGTTGAACGGCTAGTGAGCCACCTAGTTGAACGGCTAGTGAGCCACCTAGTTGAACGGCTAGTTAGCCACCTAGTTGAACGGCTAGTTAGCCACCTAGTTGACCGGCTAGTGAGCCACCTAGTTGACCGGCTAGTTAGCCACCTAGTTGACCGGCTAGTTAGCCACCTAGTTGACCGGCTAGTTAGCCACCTAGTTGACCGGCTAGTTAGCCACCTAGTTGACCGGCTAGTTAGCCACCTAGTTGACCGGCTAGTTAGCCACCTAGTTGACCGGCTAGTTAGCCACCTAGTTGACCGGCTAGTTAGCCACCTAGTTGACCGGCTAGTTAGCCACCTAGTTGACCGGCTAGTTAGCCACCTAGTTGACCGGCTAGTTAGCCACCTAGTTGACCGGCTAGTTAGCCACCTAGTTGACCGGCTAGTTAGCCACCTAGTTGACCGGCTAGTTAGCCACCTAGTTGACCGGCTAGTTAGCCACCTAGTTGACCGGCTAGTTAGCCACCTAGTTGACCGGCTAGTTAGCCACCTAGTTGACCGGCTAGTTAGCCACCTAGTTGACCGGCTAGTTAGCCACCTAGTTGACCGGCTAGTTAGCCACCTAGTTGACCGGCTAGTTAGCCACCTAGTTGACCGGCTAGTTAGCCACCTAGTTGACCGGCTAGTTAGCCACCTAGTTGACCGGCTAGTTAGCCACCTAGTTGACCGGCTAGTTAGCCACCTAGTTGACCGGCTAGTTAGCCACCTAGTTGACCGGCTAGTTAGCCACCTAGTTGACCGGCTAGTTAGCCACCTAGTTGACCACCTAGTTTATAGGTGAGTTGGCTAGTGGGCCGGCTAGTGGACTGGCTAGTGGGTTAACCAGCCAGTTAGCTAGTGGACCAGCTCGTTAACCAGCTGGTTAACTAGATGATCAGCGAGTTAGCTAGTGGACCAGCTAGTTAACCAGCTAGTTAACTAGATAATTGGCGCGTTAGCTAGTCGACCAGCTAGTTAACCAGCTAGTTAACTAGATAATCGGCGAGTTAGCTAGTGGACCAGCTAGTTAGCCAGCTAGTTAACTAGATAATTGGCGAGTTAGCTAGTCGACCAGCTAGTTGACCAGCTAGTTAACTAGTTAATCGGCCAGTTAGCTAGTGGACCAGCTAGTTAACCAGCTAGTTAACTAAATAATTGGCGTTATCTAGTCGACTAGCTTGGTAACCAGCTAGTTAACTAGTTAATTGGCGAGTTAGCTAGTGGACCAGCTAGTTAACCAGCTAGTTAACTAGATGATCGGCGAGTTAGCTAGTGGACCAGCTAGTTAACCAGCTAGTTAACTAGATGATTGGCGAGTTAGCTAGTCGACCAGCTAGTTAACCAGCTAGTTAACTAGTTAATCGGCCAGTTAGCTAATGGACCAGCTAGTTAACCAGCTAGTTAACTAGTTAATCGGCCAGTTAGCTAGTGGGCCAGCTAGTTAACCAGCAAGTTAACTAAGTAATTGGCGTTATCTAGTCGACTAGCTAGTTAACCAGCTAGTTAACTTGTTAATTGGCGAGTTAGCTAGTCGACCAGCTAGTTAACCAGCTAGTTAACTAGATAATCGGCCAGTTATCTAGTTGACCAGCTAGTTAACCAGCTAGTTAACTAGACAATCGCCCAGTTAGCTAGTGTACCAGCTAGTTGACCAGTTAACCAGTTAGCCCGTTACCCTGCTAGTTCGCTCGTCGTTTCACCTCCAGCAGGCCTCTCCCCGCAGTTGCCCACCCCTCATGGGTGTCCACCTCCCTGTGGCTGCCCCCACCCGTCAATGGGTGTTTGACGTCGCCCCACGGCCTCCCCGCGGTCGGCCCACCCTGCAGGCATCCCCGGCATGGTGGGGTCCGTGTGGTACGCCGTGGACGTGTACGTGGAGCGCTCCACGCTGGTGCAGCAGAACGTCTTCCTGGGCATACAGTACGAGTTTGGGTGGTCCTGCTGGCTGGGCATGGCCGGCTCCATGGCCTGCATCCTGGCCGGGATCGTCCTCACCTGCTGCGTCTACCTGTTCAGGGGTACGGTGACAAACGCCACAGCACGCCCTGCCACAGCACGCCCTGCCACACCACGCCCTACCACACCACACCCTACCACACCACACCACACCACACCTGACCCCACCTGACCCCACCTGACCCCACCTGACCACACCCCACCTGACCCCACCTGACCCCACCTGACCACACCCCACCTGACCCCACCTGACCCCACCTGACCACACCACACCTGACCACACCACACCACACCTGACCCCACCTGACCCCACCTGACCACACCACACCCTACCACACCACACCACACCTGACCACACCACACCTGACCCCACCTGACCCCACCTGACCACACCACACCTGACCCCAACACACCTGACCACACCTGACCACACCTGACCCCACCTGACCACACCTGACCCCACCTGACCCCACCTGACCACACCACACCTGACCACACCACACCTGACCCCACCTGACCACACCTGACCACACCTGACCACACCACACCTGACCACACCACACCTGACCCCACCTGACCACACCTGACCACACCACACCTGACCACACCACACCTGACCCCACCTGACCCCACCTGACCCCACCTGACCACACCACACCTGACCACACCACACCTGACCCCACCTGACCACACCTGACCACACCACACCTGACCACACCACACCTGACCACACCACACCTGACCCCACCTGACCACACCTGACCACACCACACCTGACCACACCACACCTGACCACACCACACCTGACCCCACCTGACCACACCTGACCACACCACACCTGACCACACCACACCTGACCCCACCTGACCACACCTGACCACACCACACCTGACCACACCACACCTGACCCCATCTGACCACACCTGACCACACCACACCTGACCCCACCTGACCACACCTGACCACACCACACCTGACCCCAACACACCTGACCACACCTGACCACACCACACCTGACCCCACCTGACCACACCTGACCACACCACACCTGACCCCAACACACCTGACCACACCTGACCACACCACACCTGACCACACCTGACCCCACCTGACCCCACCTGACCCCAACACACCTGACCACACCTGACCACACCACACCTGACCACACCTGACCCCACCTGACCCCACCTGACCCCACCTGACCCCACCTGACCCCACCCTCCCGCGTTTCTCTCCCTTCTCTCTCCAGATGCGAACGCCGCCCGTCTGCACAGATCCCCGTACGTCGCTCCACGCACCTCCCTGGGCAAGATGTACGCCATGGCTTCCCACGTGTGACCTCACTTCCTGTGCGGGGTGACGTCACTTCCTGTCATTGCTGCTGCCACTCCCCAATCTCCAAGCGAGGGGAAAATGGCCGCCGTGTGCTCCTCCATTAACACGACCACCACCACCACTCCTACACCACAACCACCACCACCAATCCTCCACCAACACAACCACCACCACTCCTACACCACAACCACCAACACAACCACCACCACTCCTACACCACAACCACCACCACCAATCCTCCACCAACACAACCACCACCACTCCTACACCACAACCACCAACACAACCACCACCACTCCTACACCACAACCACCACCACCAATCCTCCACCAACACAACCACCACCACTCCTACACCACAACCACCAACACAACCACCACCACTCCTACACCACAACCACCACCACCAATCCTCCACCAACACAACCACCACCACTCTTACACCACAACCACCAACACAACCACCACCACTCCTACACCACAACCACCACCACCAATCCTCCACCAACACAACCACCACCACTCCTACACCACAACCACCAACACAACCACCACCACTCCTACACCACAACCACCACCACCAATCCTCCACCAACACAACCACCACCACTCCTACACCACAACCACCAACACAACCACCACCACTCCTGCACCACAACCACCAACACAACCACCACCACTCCTGCACCACTCCTCCACCAACACAACCACCACCACCACCAATCCTCCACCAACACAACCACCACCACGAATCCTCCACCAACAAAACCACCACCACTCCTACACCACAACCACTCCTCCGCAAACACAACCACCACTACTGCACCACCAACACAACCACCACCACCAATCCTCCACCAACATAACCACCACCACTCCTACACCACAACCACCAACACAACCACCACCACTCCTACACCACAACCACCAACACAACCACCACCACTCCTGCATCACAACCACCAACACAACCACCACCACTCCTGCACCACAACCACCAACACAACCACCACCACTCCTACACCACAACCACCAACACAACTACCACTACTCCTACACCACAACCACCAACACAACCACCACCACTCCTACACCACAACCACCAACACAACCACCACCACTCCTACACCACAACCACCAACACAACCACCACTCCTCCATCAACACAACCACCACCACTCTTACACCACAAACACAACCACCACCATTCCTGCACCACAACCACCAACACAACCACCACCACCAATCCTCCACCAACACAACCACCACCACCACCAATCCTCCACCAACACAACCACCACCACTCCTGCACCACTCCTCCACCAACACAACCACCACCACGAATCCTCCACCAACAAAACCACCACCACTCCTACACCACAAACACAACCACCACCACTCCTCCACCAACACAACCACCACCACCAATCCTCCACCAACACAACCACCACCACTCCTACACCACAAACACAACCACCACCACTCCTCCACCAACACAACCACCACCACCAATCCTCCACCAACACAACCACCACCACTCCTACACCACAAACACAACCACCACCACTCCTGCACCACTCCTCCTCCACCAACACAACCACTCCTGCACCACAACCACCAACACAACCACCACTCCTCCGCAAACACAACCACCACTACTCCACCACCAACACAACCACCACCACAACCACCACCAACAACAACAACCGCCATTCGCCACGAAATGGCGGTGACGTTGTTGTATATTTAGGCCTCTTTCCAAAATTGATATTGATAATGATTTTGCCAATATTTAATTTTTTTAATCAATGGTGGTGTCACTTGCGGCAAAAGGGGAGTGATACAGCCCCCCTCTCCTCACACACAACAGGCCGCCGGGGACAGCAATAGAAATAAACCCAAAATAAAGAGAAGGGGGGTGGGTGGGGAATTCCTAACGAGAGACTAAAACTAAAAAAATCCCGACACGGCTTCAAATCCTCGCCAGCTTTCAGGGCGGCGAAAACCGGACGGACAAGTTTTGGTTATTTTTAATTAGCAGAAAGTCCAAGAGAAAACTCAGCAACAAGAATAAGCTGACATTATAGCAATCTACACACTCACTACGATTAAAGAAAAAACTAAAGCAGACTACAGTCTACATAGCGGGTAATTACTTCTCGTACATAATATTAATACTAACGTTAAATTATATTACATGTTGCCGTCTACGTGACCTTAGGAAAACCAAAAATAAATGAATTCCAGCAGTCAAGAAGCTTAGCCGAAACTTAGTTATACCTCTCAAACTCAGGACATTAAAAAAAATTACTCTTATAACTGCACGGATTCCCGGATACAGACGGGGGGACGAAATTAATCAATCCTAAGAAACACGTGGTGATGATAATGTTAAATCACAAATCTTGGGAAACGTGTAAACCAACTAATAATGATGCAGTATTAAACCGGGGGGCCAGCCAGACGAGATGAGGCGAGGTGGGTCGATCACGTGACCAAGATAAATGTATCCCAGAGAGAAAGAGAGCCTCCCGGCCGCCTTTGTCTTCCAGCAGCACGTGATAGAATTTGCAGACGCAGGCAGAGGGCAATCCCCTCTTAAGAATCAAAACCAAAGACCACGATGGAAACGCTGCTCCGGCACACCTTGAGTCACGTACGGAATCATAACCGCAAGTGGCACGGTATCAAACTGTGAGGTAGAAGAAATGTTTAACTTCAGAAGCCTCAACGCACCCTTTGTGCGAGGCCAAAGAATGTCACACCGGGAGAGGACTCGACCGGACAGGGGGGGCACAACCCCCCTCCTCCCAGATGAATTAGTGCAGAGGGTGAGAAAGGAGGACGCACTCGGGGGGGGGGGGGGGGACAATCTGGAGAATCGGTTTCCTTTTGATGGCGGGATGGCTTGAGGAAGGCGACAGGGAACCATGCCTTGACGAAAACTCATTACCTCAATATGACACAACAACAACAACACCAACAACCGCCATTCGCCACTAAGTGGCGGTGACGTCACCATGACGCTTGTGCCAGGCCACACACACACACACGTACACACACACACGTACACACACACACACACGTACACACACACACCCCCGCAACACAGAGCGAGATCAAAGCAAGTCCCCGTCCTTTGTGAGGAGGCGAGCCGGAGGAAGAAATTTCGGCGCAAAACGAGAGGCGGAAGCCGCCGCAAATCCCTGCTGCCAGGTGGCAGAAGGCGGCGACCATCGGCTCGACAAGAAGACGCAGCAGCTAGGAAGGGCACAGCAAGCCAGCTGCGGAGCAATGGCCTCGAGATGGACGGCAACGTCTGCGGTGCGTCGAGGGGGGGGGCGGGAGGCGGTGCCCTGTGCCGAGTTCGGCACGGACCCGGCGGAGCCTCGCTGAGAAGTTATCCCCAGCGTCGGGCAATCGGCCTGGAGAAGGGCCGGAGAGCGGCGAGCATCGACCGGGCCAGCATCGCGGAGGGCTCAGCCGCAGGTGCAAGCGGCACCCCCAGAGAGAGAGAGAGAGAGAGGCGGAGCCCGCGGCACCGCTACCCAAGCGAGGCTGCCGGCGTACCGACTCGGCTCGTCCGGCAAGGGGGGGGGGGGAAGGAGCCTGAGCGGCCGCCCGCTCGGGGTTCGACCCGGAGGCACGCGCCGACCGGCACCGGCCCGGGCACCAGGGCAAGAGCGAGGGGAACGAGCCGCCGTTCGTACGCCCCCCCAACTCTCCCCTCCCACACACACACACACGCTCGCGAAACCCACGACCCTCCCGGCGTTTGCTCGCACGGGAATTTGCCAAAGAGACGAGTCCAAGCACACCCGCACAGCACGAGGACTGATTGTTGAAGGGCACGAGAAGCATCAGCTGGCCGTGAAGGCTTCGCGGCTCAGCGAGCGGTAACAAGGCGTCGTTTATATGAGCGCATCAATTTGTTTTCCCTTCTCGTTCTGTTCTGCGTGATTTTTACTTCCGACCGCATAAATCGCCAATAGATTCATCGATGCAAACGAAGCTTTTGGAAAAGCTTTCGGCACGAATCCGCACGCTCGCAGAGAGAATATCGTGTTGCACCTGTTTGTTTATCGTACGATCTTGTCCACGAATTAATTTAAAACTTAGCCAGAGATAAGAATCTCCCGTAGGAGGGCACGCACACCGTCGCACACCCTGATTCCTAGACATTTCGTTAATTATATAATCTTGCCGATGAATCTATTGACGTATACTTTTGCCTTTGGGGTATAATAATTTTCCTTTATTGCCTTTCGTATGAATATCGTTGCATGAATTTTGAAGGACTTTTCCTCTCGCCGTGTATGTTCGCGTACGCTGAGAAAGTAATCGATTGTACTGTTAGCCAGTTAACAAACGTGATCATTGAGGGTTAGATGTATGGATCAATGAGGGGACCATCTCCTGGAGTACTGTGTTGACAATTTCAAGCAGAAGAGTTCGCATATTAGAGTGTTAAGGTTTTGTTTAGAAATTAAAATTGCTTAACACAGAAGTGTTTTGAGTGTTTCTTTCCTAAGTTCATGCGTAATAATCTTAATAATAAGAAGTGTTTCCTGCGGTGAGATTTCAATTTGCAGACCTTGACATAACACACAGATAATCAGTAAATGTTAAAGCGAGAATAATTGTATTATACCGATCAATAATATAAACCTAGACCACAAAGCCGAGCTTAATCTAGCATACTTACAGCACACCTGCATCACTTCATACAATTTATTGTATTATCCCAATTGATAATACGACCCTGGGCAACAAAGCTAAGCCTAATTATCATAACTGCCCATATTGGCATAATCGCATACATTAACATAAGTTAATACGATTATCTCTCGAAGTAGCATAATTTATGTGCATAATTACATAACTTTACATAATTTCGGATAATTACGCATTTTTCCAAATTAGATTAAAATTTAATTATTTTCATTAAATTTAACGTCACCACGATGCTTGTGCCAGACTATGCACGTTGAGGCCACGTGAAGTGTCGAAGGCCCGCTGACACGAGGTCACGGGGCAGACCAGGTGCCACGGGTCGACTGCCTGAGATGAGTGGCTGATGCACCACCTGTGTCCCCTACTGTGCCAACCTGCTGTGCTTTAGCCACCCGGCGCTCCGCTCGTTGTTGTGAGCGTCGCTCCTCCGCCCTCCGTTGTTGGAGGGCGACTGCCTCCAACTGCCCAGTAGCGTCCTTCACGAGCCTCCTCCACAGAGGCCGATCTTGACACCGCTGGTACCAGTCATCGGCAAGTCCACTCAGCTCCACGTCCTCCTGTACCACATCACTCCATCTCTTCTCTAGCCCGTGCCACGCCTATTTAGCCCCCTCGATCCAGCCAAACAAAAGCTGTTTCGGCATGCGGTGGCTGGGCATGCGGGCTACATGACCCAGCCATCGCAGCCTTGCCTGCCGGAGGAGCTCACCGATGGGACCTTGCCCAGATCTTTCAAGGATTTGTGAGCTCCTCACACAATCCAGTCTGGTTAAACCCAGGATGGATCGTAGGCAGGCCAGCCTAAATGTTTATAACCGGCGAAGATGTTCCATTAGGGGGGTCCACGTTTCGCAAGCGTAGAGAAGGGAGGGAATGACTGGCCGAGAACACCTGAAGCTTAGTGCGGAGCGACAGACCAGGTAGCTTCCACACAGCGTTACGCAACCGATGAAAAGATATTGCCGCTCGACTGATTCGGAGTGAGACCTCTGCTGTTAAACTGGAGCTGGTCATGAACACACTGCCCAGGTATGGGAATCTCTCCACTCGCTCCACAACTGTCCCATCACCGATTGGGAGTTGTGGGGGTGGAGTGTCCGATGGTACAAAATACCCAGGCAGGTGCTTAGTTTTGGTGGGGCTGATGGTAAGGCCCCACCTCTTAGTGGCACGCTCCAGGTTCAGCAGCAGCGCCTCCAACTCCTCCTCTGAGTGAGCGGCAATTACCAAATCATCAGCATACATAACGTGGTTGAGCAATAGGGAGCCATCCCTTGACCGCACCCGGGCATCGATCAGCCTCCCATTATATCTGTACCATATGGAGATTCCCCCGGTACAGCTATTGAAGGCTTCACGAACTACGTGGTCCAAAAAAGATGTTAAATAATGTGGGAGCCAGAGGACATCCCTGTCGCACCCCAAGGTGTACAGGGAATGGCTCTGACTCCCGGCCACGTAGTTTTACCCGGGCCCACTCACCATCATGAAGGTCCTTAATGATCGTGAGCAGAGGGTCAGGTACTTCTTCAATAAGCTGGGCTATTAATCACAAAGCAACTGGGTATACAACACACTATATAGTGTAGTATACTAGTGTAGTGTATAGTGTAGTATACTAGTGTAGTGTATAGTGTAGTGTATAGTGTAGTGTATAGTGTAGTGTAGTATATAGTGTAGTAGTGTATAGTGTAGTAGTGTATAGTGTAGTATATAGTGTAGTGTATAGTGTAGTGTATAGTGTATTGTATAGTATATAGTGTAGTGTATAGTGTATTGTGTAGTGTATAGTGTAGTGTATAGTGTAGTGTATAGTGTAGTGTATAGTGTAGTGTATAGTAGTGTAGTAGTGTATAGTGTAGTAGTGTATAGTATAGTATATAGTGTAGTATATAGTGTAGTGTATAGTGTAGTGTATAGTAATGTATAGTGTAGTGTAATGTGTAGTATATAGTGTAGTATATAGAGTAGTGTGTAGTGTATAGTGTAGTATACTAGTGTAGTGTATAGTGTAGTGCATAGTGCAGTATACTAGTGTAGTGTGTAGTGTATAGTGTAGTGTAGTAGTGTATAGTGTAGTGTATAGTGCAGTGTATAGTGTAGTGTATAGTGTAGTATATAGTGTAGTGTATAGTGTAGTGTATAGTATATAGTGTAGTGTATAGTGTATAGTGTAGTGTATAGTGTAGTGTATAGTGTAGTGTATAGTATATAGTGTAGTGTATAGTGTAGTGTGTAGTATCGTAGTGTATAGTAGTGTATAGTGTATAGTAGTGTAGTGTATAGTGTAGTGTATAGTGTAGTGTATAGTAATGTATAGTGTAGTGTAATGTGTAGTATATAGTGTAGTGTATAGTGTAATATATAGAGTAGTGTGTAGTGTAGTATATTAGTGTATAGTGTAGTGCATAGTGTAGTATACTAGTGTAGTAGTGTGTAGTGTAGTGTAGTAGTGTATAGTGTAGTGCATAGTGTAGTGTGTAGTGTATAGTGTAGTATATAGTGTAGTGTATAGTGTAGTAGTGTATAGTAGTATAGTGTAGTAGTGTATAGTAGTGTAGTGTATAGTGTAGTAGTGTATAGTACAGTAGTGTATAGTAGTATAGTGTAGTAGTGTATAGTGTATAGTAGTGTATAGTGTAGTGTATAGTGTAGTGTGTAGTGTAGTGTATAGTGTAGTGTATAGTAGTGTTGTGTGTAGTGTATAGTGTAGTGTATAGTTTAGTGTATAGTGTGTAGTGTATAGTGTAGTACACTACTGTAGTAGTGTGTAGTGTATAATGTAGTGTATAGTGTAGTGTATAGTGTAGTATACTAGTGTAGTAGTTTGTAGTGTATAGTGTAGTGTATAGTGTAGTGTATAGTGTAGTATACTAGTGTAGTAGTGTATAGTGTATAGTAGTGTATAGTGTAGTATACTAGTGTAGTAGTGTGTAGTGTATAGTGTAGTGTATAGTAGTGTATAGTGTAGTGTATAGTAGTGTATAGTGTAATGTATAGTAGTATATAGTGTAGTGTATAGTGTAGTGTATAGTAGTGTATAGTGTAATGTATAGTAGTATATAGTGTAGTGTATAGTAGTGTATAGTGTAGTGTATCGTGTATAGTAATGTAGTGTATAGTGTAATGTATAGTAGTACATAGTGTAGTGTATAGTGTAGTGTATAGTAGTGTATAGTGTAATGTATAGTAGTATATAGTGTAGTGTATTGTGTAGTGTATAGTGTAGTGTATAGTGTAGTGTATAGTGTAGTGTATAGTAGTGTATAGTGTAATGTATAGTAGTATATAGTGTAGTGTATTGTGTAGTGTATAATAGTGTAGTGTATAGTGTAGTGTATAGTGTAGTGTATAGTGTAGTGTATAGTAGTGTATAGTGTAATGTATTTTAGTATATAGTGTAGTGTATTGTGTAGTGTATAGTAGTGTATAGTGTAGTGTATCGTGTATAGTAATGTAGTGTATAGTGTAATGTATAGTAGTATATAGTGTAGTGTATAGTAGTGTATAGTGTAATGTATAGTAGTATATAGTGTAGTGTATTGTGTAGTGTATAGTGTAGTGTATAGTAGTGTGTAGTGTATAGTGTATAGTAGTGTATAGTGTATAGTAGTGTATAGTGTAATGTATAGTAGTATATAGTGTAGTGTATAGTGTAGTGTATAGTAGTGTATAGTGTAATGTATAGTAGTATATAGTGTAGTGTATAGTGTAGTGTATAGTAGTGTATAGTGTAATGTATAGTAGTATATAGTGTAGTGTATAGTGTAGTGTATAGTGTAGTGTATAGTGTAGTGTATAGTGTGTAGTGTATAGTGTAGTGTATAGTAGTGTATCGCCCGTCACGGCCGGAGCTCCATCCGTTGCTACTCGACAGAGCTTGGCCCGTTTTAAGCCCCCGTCTTTTCAGCCGCTTCCGACACGGCTTCAGAAATATCTCTACCCCGCCGTTGGGCCTTTTAGGCTCATCGTATCAAGCAGTTCCTCCGTACAGCGGAAGGTTATCATCTACTACCCCGCAAAAACAATCAACAGCTGCGCGGCGTCTGAGGCATCTGTGTCCTCGCCGCACGCTATCAAGTAAAAAAATCAAAATCAAAAGCTTCGTCTCTCAGCTCGCGCTGTTGAGATCCTGCACTTTCTCCGGGCGAATGATTTCCGTGACTTCGATGAGGCCACTGGCTTCGTGAAATCACCGTCTGAGAACGGTTTTGTGCTGCCGGGCAATACGTTGAGTGACTTTCGTAGCTTGCTGTTGTGGCGTTTTCCCGTTTAATTTTGTTAGCACGAACACATAAAATTTTGTTGTTGTTGTTGTTGTTGAGCTTGCAGGCCAGCCGCCATCCGCTCGACTTTCTGTGTGTACGATGTGCAGCTCTGATGTTTGGTCCCAGAGCGTCGACGGACATTACAACTCTTTCGTCACAGCAACATCTTCACTGCGAATCAAAATGTTTGCATTCTGACTGCTTGTGTTGTGGTCATTGCAAACACGATGCCTTGAATAAAGGTGTCAGTTTTTGTGTGCCAGTTAAAAGGGTAAAAACCTATTCCTATATCTTGTTTCTGGCAAAGGAGGTCTCATAATGTTAATGCTCACCCCGAGCCCTCAATACTCTGATAGTGGCGCTGTTTTTGAGTTGTACGCCTTTTGGCGTCTTCTGGTCCAACACCAATGAAGACTAAAGGGCTCTAAGAAAAGCCGTCTCGGGTGTGGACCAATCAAATTCAAGGACAGTGCATATTATTATCAGAGTTGTCTCTTTTTGTTTGCATTTTGACTGTTTGTGTTGTGGTCATTGCAAACATGATGCCTTGAATAAAGGTGTCAGTTTTTTGTGCCAGTTAAAAGGGTAAAAACCTATTCCTATATCTTGTTTCTGGCAAAGGAGGTCTCATAATGTTAATGCTCACCCCGAGCCCTCAATACTCTGATAGTGGCGCTGTTTTTGAGTTGTACGCCTTTTGGCGTCTTCTGGTCCAACACCAATGAAGACTAAAGGGCTCTAAGAAAAGCCGTCTCGGGTGTGGACCAATCAAATTCAAGGACAGTGCATATTATTATCAGAGTTGTCTCTTTTTGTTTGCATTTTGACTGTTTGTGTTGTGGTCATTGCAAACATGATGCCTTGAATAAAGGTGTCAGTTTTTTGTGCCAGTTAAAAGGGTAAAAACCTATTCCTATATCTTGTTTCTGGCAAAGGAGGTCTCATAATGTTAATGCTCACCCCGAGCCCTCAATACTCTGATAGTGGCGCTGTTTTTGAGTTGTACGCCTTTTGGCGTCTTCTGGTCCAACACCAATGGAGACTTAAGGGCTCTAAGAAAAGCTGTCTCGGGTGTGGTGGACCAATCAAATTCAAGGACAGTGCCAATATTATCATTATCAGAGTTGTCTTTTTTTGTTGGCATTTTGACTGCTTGTGTTGTGGTCATTGCAGACACGATGCCTTGAATAAAGGTGTCAGTTTTTTGTGCCAGTTAAAAGGGTAAAACCTATTCCTATATCTTGTTTCTGGCAAAGGAGGTCTCATAATGTTAATGCTCACCCCGAGCCCTCAATACTCTGATAGTGTCGCTGTTTTTTGAGTTGTACGCCTTTTGGCGTCTTCTGGTCCAACACCAATGGAGACTTAAGGGCTCTAAGAAAAGCTGTCTCGGGTGTGGTGGACCAATCAAATTCAAGGACAGTGCCAATATCATTATCAGAGTTGTCTCTTTTTGTTGGCATTTTGACTGCTTGTGTTGTGGTCATTGCAAACATGATGCCTTGAATAAAGGTGTCAGTTTTTTGTGCCAGTTAAAAGGGTAAAAACCTATTCCCAGACACACTTTCCGTTGATTTCTTTGGAAAAAAAAGTATCTATATATTCATATTCCCCACCGTGTTTGAAATCTTCCACACACCCACTCGCTATTTTTTGCGTTTTAGTCGGTGCTGTCATTTCTGGCGACTCGCGGTAAGAGTTTTTTGCTTTGCTTAATTTCGTTTTTGTTTAAAAAAAATTTTGGCCTGCTTGACTTTACCGAATGGAAAACAAAGAGTATGGATCCTTGCAGTCACGAAAGCTTCAAATCTATAATTTATTTATATAGTTTATTGTTATAAAAAATTCGGTCACCAGTCCCTGTGATCACTGTTGCATTGCATTCACGGCTTTGTATTTTGGTGATTTCGAAAACGTTTTTGTTGTTGTTGTTTTGGCCATTGTTTTTGTTTATTGTAGGACGGAGTTAGACTGATGGCCTTAATCTTAGTTGTCTTGTGGTTGTTGTTGTTGTTATTGGTTGACTTTGCATCCCACTGGGATTTTTGCACAAAGCGTTGGTGTACGGTGCGGTGCTATTTCAGGAATATTTTGATGTTTTTTTCCCCCTGGATTTTCTGTTTGCACAGTCAACACATAATCACTT
Source organism: Petromyzon marinus (assembly GCF_048934315.1). Lineage (NCBI taxonomy): Eukaryota > Metazoa > Chordata > Hyperoartia > Petromyzontiformes > Petromyzontidae > Petromyzon > Petromyzon marinus. The sequence continues at coordinate 3,665,984 of NC_133741.1, read as the reverse complement.
TAAGATTTTGATTTAAAGCTTTCGTGACTGCAGTAATTCATAATCTTAGTTTTTTCGGTAAAGTCACGTTGAAGAGAAACAGCAAAATAATAAAATATATAATTACGTTATAATTATATATATTATATAAAAATATATAATTATATTAAAATTGTATTATATATTATATATATTTTAATTGTTATATATATTTTATTATTTTGTTGTTTCTCTTCAGCGTGACTTTACCGAAACAACTAAGAATATCACTTTAAGATGTTTGTCTTGTTCATGATTTTTGTTTGTTGCTGGTGCACCCGATTCAAGAGCCGAATGGCTCACAGGGCTATACCCAAATAAATTAAAACTAAGGCACTATGAAACTATGGTATAGAAGCGCGGTTTTCCCTGGCTGGCTCCGTCTAGCGTTCAAACTGAGAAGTGCTCACAGAGTTGAGCTCAAGCTTCTTGTGCGCGCCATATTCAATTGTAGTTTCAGAATTTGCTGCGGGCCAATAAACACTGGCCCGCGGGCCGCAGATGGCCCGCGGGCCGTAGTTTGGACACACCTGGTATAGTGTATAGTAGTGTAGTGTATAGTAGTATATAGTGTAGTGTATAGTGTAGTGTATAGTATTGTAATGTATAGTAGTGTATAGTATAGTAGTGTATAGTGTATAGTAGTGTAGTGTATAGTGTAGTGTATAGTGTAGTGTATTGTGTAGTGTTTAGTAGTATATAGTGCAGTATATAGTGTAGTGTATAGTATTGTAATGTATAGTAGTGTATAGTATAGTAGTGTATAGTGTATAGTAGTGTATAGTGTAGTGTTTAGTAGTATATAGTTTAGTATATAGTGTAGTGTATAGTATACTAGTGTGTAGTGTATAGTGTATAGTAGTGTAGTGTATAGTGTATAGTAGTGTAGTGTATAGTGTAGTGTATAGTAGTGTATAGTGTAGTGTATAGTGCAGTGTATAGTGTAGTGTATAGTAGTGTATAGTGTAGTGTAGTAGTGTATAGTGTAGTGTATAGTAGTGTAGTATATAGTGTAGTGTAGTATACTAGTGTATAGTATAGTGTATATCATTGTAGTGTATAGTATTGTAGTGTATAGTGTATTGTAGTGTGTAGTGTATAGTATTGTAGTGTGTAGTGTATAGTATTGTAGTGTGTAGTGTATAGTATTGTAGTGTATAGTGTATTGTAGTATACTAGTGTATAGTATTGTAGTGTGTAGTGTAGTGTATAGTGTATAGTATTGTAGTGTATAGTGTAGTGTATAGTGTAGTGTATAGTATACTAGTGTATAGTAGTGTAGTATTGTAGTGTATAGTGTATAGTATTGTAGTGTATAGTGTAGTATACTAGTGTATAGTGTAGTGTATAGTGTATAGTATTGTAGTGTATAGTGTGTAGTGTAGTGTATAGTGTGTAGTGTATAGTATTGTAGTGTATAGTGTGTAGTGTATAGTGTATAGTATTAGTGTATAGTGTAGTGTATAGTGTATAGTATTGTAGTGTATAGTGTAGTGTACTAGTGTATAGTGTAGTGTATAGTGTAGTGTATAGTGTATAGTATTGTAGTGTATAGTGTAGTATACTAGTGTATAGTGTAGTGTATAGTATTGTAGTGTATAGTGTAGTACACTAGTGTATAGTGTAGTGTATAGTGTATAGTATTGTAGTGTATAGTGTGTAGTGTATAGTGTGTAGTGTATAGTATTGTAGTGTATAGTGTGTAGTATTAGTGTATAGTGTAGTGTATAGTATTGTAGTGTATAGTGTAGTATACTAGTGTATAGTGTAGTGTATAGTGTAGTGTATAGTGTATAGTATTGTAGTGTATAGTGTAGTATACTAGTGTATAGTGTAGTGTATAGTGTATAGTATTGTAGTGTATAGTGTAGTACACTAGTGTATAATGTAGTGTATAGTGTATAGTATTGTAGTGTATAGTGTAGTATACTAGTGTATAGTGTAGTGTATAGTGTAGTGTATAGTGTATAGTATTGTAGTGTATAGTGTAGTATACTAGTGTATAGTGTAGTGTATAGTGTATAGTATTGTAGTGTATAGTGTGTAGTGTAGTGTATAGTGTGTAGTGTATAGTGTATAGTATTGTAGTGTATAGTGTAGTATACTAGTGTATAGTGTAGTATACTAGTGTATAGTGTAGTGTATAGTGTATAGTAGTGTAGTGTATAGTGTAGTATACTAGTGTATAGTGTAGTGTATAGTGTAGTGTATAGTGTATAGTAGTGTAGTGTATAGTGTAGTATACTAGTGTATAGTGTAGTGTATAGTGTATAGTAGTGTAGTGTATAGTGTAGTATACTAGTGTATAGTGTAGTATACTAGTGTATAGTGTAGTGTATAGTGTATAGTATTGTAGTGTATAGTATTGTAGTGTATAGTGTAGTATACTAGTGTATAGTGTAGTGTATAGTGTATAGTATTGTAGTGTATAGTGTAGTATACTAGTGTATAGTGTAGTGTATAGTGTATAGTATTGTAGTGTATAGTGTAGTGTATAGTGATAGTATTGTAGTGTATAGTGTAGTATACTAGTGTATAGTGTAGTGTATAGTGTATAGTATTGTAGTGTATAGTGTAGTGTATAGTGTATAGTATTGTAGTGTATAGTGTGTAGTGTATAGTGTAGTGTATAGTGTATAGTATTGTAGTGTATAGTGTATAGTATTGTAGTGTATAGTAGTGTAGTGTATAGTGTAGTGTATAGTGTATAGTATTGTAGTGTATAGTGTAGTGTGTAGTGTATAGTGTGTAGTGTATAGTATTGTAGTGTGTAGTGTGTAGTATTGTAGTGTATAGTGTGTAGTGTAGTGTATAGTGTGTAGTGTATAGTATTGTAGTGTATAGTGTAGTGTATAGTGTATAGTATTGTAGTGTATAGTAGTGTAGTGTATAGTGTAGTGTATAGTATTGTAGTGTATAGTGTGTAGTGTAGTGTGTAGTGTATAGTGTGTAGTGTTTAGTATTGTAGTGTATAGCGTGTAGTGTAGTGTATAGTGTATAGTATTGTAGTGTATAGTGTATAGTATTGTAGTGTGTAGTGTAGTGTATAGTGTATAGTATTGTAGTGTATAGTGTAGTATTGTAGTGTATAGTGTAGTGTATAGTATTGTAGTGTATAGTGTATAGTATTGTAGTGTGTAGTGTAGTATACTAGTGTATAGTGTAGTGTATAGTGTAGTGTATAGTGTATATTGTAGTGTATAGTATTGTAGTGTGTAGTGTAGTATATAGTGTATAGTATTGTAGTGTATAGTGTAGTGTAGTATACTAGTGTAGTATATAGTGTATAGTATTGTAGTGTATAGTGTAGTGTAGTATACTAGTGTAGTATACTAGTGTATAGTATTGTAGTGTATAGTGTAGTGTATAGTGTAGTGTATAGTGTATAGTGTAGTGTATAGTATTGTAGTGTATAGTGTGTAGTATTGTAGTGTATAGTGTATAGTATTGTAGTGTATAGTGTAGTGTATAGTGTATAGTGTAGTGTATAGTGTATAGTATTGTAGTGTATAGTGTAGTGTATAGTGTGTAGTGTATAGTGTAGTGTATAGTATTGTAGTGTATAGTGTAGTAGTGTATAGTGTAGTGTATAGTATTGTAGTGTATAGTGTAGTATACTAGTGTATAGTGTAGTGTATAGTGTATAGTATTGTAGTGTATAGTGTAGTGTATAGTGTATAGTATTGTAGTGTATAGTGTGTAGTATTGTAGTGTATAGTGTATAGTATTGTAGTGTATAGTGTATAGTATTGTAGTGTATAGTGTACTGTATAGTGTATAGTATTGTAGTGTTTAGTGTAGTACACTAGTGTATAGTGTAGTGTGTAGTGTATAGTCATAATAAAGGTTTTTGGGTTTGGGTTTGTAGTGTATAGTATTGTAGTGTATAGTGTGTAGTGTAGTGTGTAGTGTATAGTGTGTAGTGTATAGTGTAGTGTAGTGTATAGTGTGTAGTATTGTAGTGTATAGTGTGTAGTGTAGTGTATAGTGTGTAGTGTATAGTATTGTAGTGTATAGTGTAGTGTATAGTGTATAGTATTGTAGTGTATAGTAGTGTAGTGTATAGTGTAGTGTATAGTATTGTAGTGTATAGTGTGTAGTGTAGTGTGTAGTGTATAGTGTATAGTATTGTAGTGTATAGTGTATAGTATTGTAGTGTATAGTGTAGTATACTAGTGTATAGTGTAGTGTATAGTGTATAGTATTGTAGTGTATAGTGTAGTATACTAGTGTATAGTGTAGTGTATAGTGTATAGTATTGTAGTGTATAGTGTAGTGTATAGTGTAGTGTATAGTGTATAGTATTGTAGTGTATAGTGTAGTATACTAGTGTATAGTGTAGTGTATATTATTGTAGTGTATAGTGTAGTGTATAGTGTATAGTATTGTAGTGTATAGTGTGTAGTATTGTAGTGTATAGTGTATAGTATTGTAGTGTATAGTGTATAGTATTGTAGTGTATAGTGTACTGTATAGTATTGTAGTGTTTAGTGTAGTACACTAGTGTATAGTGTAGTGTATAGTGTATAGTATTGTAGTGTATAGTGTGTAGTGTAGTGTGTAGTGTATAGTGTGTAGTGTATAGTATTGTAGTGTGTAGTGTGTAGTATTGTAGTGTATAGTGTGTAGTGTAGTGTATAGTGTGTAGTGTATAGTATTGTAGTGTATAGTGTATAGTGTAGTGTATAGTGTATAGTATTGTAGTGTATAGTAGTGTAGTGTATAGTGTATAGTATTGTAGTGTATAGTGTAGTGTGTAGTGTATAGTGTGTAGTGTATAGTATTGTAGTGTGTAGTATTGTAGTGTATAGTGTGTAGTGTAGTGTATAGTGTGTAGTGTATAGTATTGTAGTGTATAGTGTAGTGTATAGTGTATAGTATTGTAGTGTATAGTAGTGTAGTGTATAGTGTAGTGTATAGTATTGTAGTGTATAGTGTGTAGTGTAGTGTGTAGTGTATAGTGTGTAGTGTTTAGTATTGTAGTGTATAGCGTGTAGTGTAGTGTATAGTGTATAGTATTGTAGTGTATAGTGTATAGTATTGTAGTGTGTAGTGTAGTGTATAGTGTATAGTATTGTAGTGTATAGTGTAGTATTGTAGTGTATAGTGTAGTGTATAGTGTATAGTATTGTAGTGTGTAGTGTAGTATACTAGTGTATAGTGTAGTGTATAGTGTAGTGTATAGTGTATAGTGTAGTGTATAGTATTGTAGTGTGTAGTGTAGTATATAGTGTATAGTATTGTAGTGTATAGTGTAGTGTAGTATACTAGTGTAGTATATAGTGTATAGTATTGTAGTGTATAGTGTAGTGTAGTATACTAGTGTAGTATACTAGTGTATAGTATTGTAGTGTATAGTGTAGTGTATAGTGTAGTGTATAGTGTAGTGTATAGTATTGTAGTGTATAGTGTGTAGTATTGTAGTGTACAGTGTATAGTATTGTAGTGTATAGTGTAGTGTATAGTGTATAGTGTAGTGTATAGTGTATAGTATTGTAGTGTATAGTGTAGTGTATAGTGTGTAGTGTATAGTGTAGTGTATAGTGTATAGTATTGTAGTGTATAGTGTAGTAGTGTATAGTGTAGTGTATAGTATTGTAGTGTATAGTGTAGTATACTAGTGTATAGTGTAGTGTATAGTATTGTAGTGTATAGTGTATAGTGTAGTGTATAGTGTAGTGTATAGTGTATAGTATTGTAGTGTATAGTGTAGTGTATAGTGTAGTAGTGTATAGTGTATAGTATTGTAGTGTATAGTGTATAGTGTAGTGTATAGTGTATAGTATTGTAGTGTATAGTGTGTAGTGTAGTGTATAGTGTATAGTATTGTAGTGTATAGTGTAGTGTAGTGTATAGTGTAGTGTATAGTATTGTAGTGTGTAGTGTATAGTATTGTAGTGTGTAGTGTAGTGTATAGTGTAGTGTATAGTGTAGTGTATAGTGTAGTGTAGTGTATAGTGTAGTATACTAGTGTATAGTGTAGTGTATAGTGTATAGTGTAGTGTGTAGTGTATAGTGTAGTGTATAGTATTGTAGTGTATAGTGTAGTGTGTAGTGTAGTGTATAGTGTAGTGTATAGTGTAGTGTGTAGTGTATAGTGTAGTGTACAGTATTGTAGTGTATAGTGTAGTATATAATGTATAGTATTGTAGTGTATAGTGTATAGTATTGTAGTGTATAGTGTAGTGTAGTGTATAGTGTAGTGTATAGTGTATAGTATTGTAGTGTATAGTGTAGTGTGTAGTGTATAGTGTAGTGCAGCAATCACAGCCGCGAAGCTGTGGAGGAATCATCATCCTTCACTTGTGAGTCCTTCACTTGTGAGTTCTTCACTTGTGAGTCCTTCACTCGTGAGTCCTTCACTCGTGAGTCCTTCACTTGGAAGTCCTTCACTTGTGAGTCCTTGACTTGTGAGTCCTTCATTTGCGATTCCTTCACTCGTGAGTCCTTCACTCGTGAGTCCTTCCCTTGTGAGTCCTTCACTCGTGAGTCCTTCACTTGCTATTCCTTCACTCGTGAGTCCTTCACTTGTGATTCCTTCACTTGAGTCCTTCACCTGTGAGTCCTTCAACTGTGAGTCCTTCACTTGTGAGGCCTTCACTCGCGAGTCCTTCACTCGCGAGTCCTTCACCTGTGAGTCCTTCACTTGTGAGTCCTTCACTTGTGAGGCCTTCACTTGTGAGTCCTTCACTTGTGAGGCCTTCACTCGCGAGTCCTTCACTTGTGAGTCCTTCACTTTTGAGTCCTTCACTTGTGAGTCCTTCACCTGTGAGTCCTTCATTTGCGAATCCTTCACTTGTGAGTGCTTCACTTGTGAGTCCTTCACTTGAGTCCTTCACCTGTGAGTCCTTCACTTGTGAGGCCTTCACTCGCGAGTCTTTCACTTGTGAATCCTTCACTTTTGAGTCGTTCACTTGTGAGTCATTCACTTGTGAGTCCTTCACTTGCGAGTCCTTCACTTGTGAGTCCTTCACTTGCGAGTCCTTCCCTTGTGAGTCCTTCACTTGAGTCCTTCACTTGTGAGTCCTTCACTTGAGGGGCCTTAACTTCTGAATCCTTCACTCGTGAGTCCTTCACTTGTGAGTCCTTCACTTGTGAGTCATTCACCTGTGAGTCCTTCACCTGTGAGTCCTTCACTCGTGAGACCTTCACTTGTGAGTGCTTCACTTGTGAGTCCTTCACCTGTGAGTCCTTCACCTGTGAGTCCTTCACTTGTGAGTCCTTCACTCGCGAATCCTTCACTTGTGAGTCCTTCACTTGTGAGTCCTTCGCTTGCGGGGCCTTCACTTGTGAGTCCTTCACTTGTGAGTCCTTCACTCGCGAATCCTTCACTTGTGAGTCCTTCACTCGTGAGTCCTTCACTTGTGAGTCCTTCACTTGTGAGTCATTCACCTGTGAGTCCTTTACTTGTGAGTCCTTCACTCGTAAGACCTTCACTTGTGAGTGCTTCACTTGTGAGTCCTTAACTCGTGAGTCGTTCACTTGTGAGTCCTTCACTTGCGAGTCCTTCACTTGCGAGTCCTTCACTCGCTAGTCCTTCACTTGTGAGTCCTTCACCTGTGAGTCCTTCATATGTGAGTCCTTCACTTGTGAGTCGTTCACTCGTGAGTCCTTCACTTGGAAGTCCTTTACTTGCTATTCCTTCACTCGTGAGTCCTTCACTTGTGAGTCCTTCACTCGTGAGTCCTTCACTTGCTATTCCTTCACTCGTGAGTCCTTCACTTGTGATTCCTTCATTTGAGTCCTTCATCGCGAATCCTTCACTTGTGATTCCTTCACTTGTGTCCTTCACATGTGAGTCCTTCAACTGTGAGTCCTTCACTTGTGAGGCCTTCACTCGCGAGTCCTTCACTCGCGAGTCCTTCACCTGTGAGTCCTTTACTTGTGAGTCCTTCACTCGTGAGGCCTTCACTTGTGAGTCCTTCACTTGTGAGGCCTTCACTCGCGAGTCCTTCACTTGTGAGTCCTTCACTTTTGAGTGTTTCACTTGTGAGTCCTTCACCCGTGAGTCCTTCACTTGCGAATCCTTCACTTGTGAGTCCTTCACTTGTGAGTCCTTCACTTGAGTCGTTCACCTGTGAGTCCTTCACTTGTGAGGCCTTCACTCGCGAGTCCTTCACTTGTGAGTCCTTCACTTTTGAGTCCTTCACTTGTGAGTCCTTCACTTGTGAGTCCTTCACTTGCGGGGCCTTCACTTCTGAATCCTTCACTCGTGAGTCCTTCACTTGTGAGTCCTTCACTTGTGAGTCATTCACCTGTGAGTCCTTCACCTGTGAGTTCTTCACTCGTGAGACCTTCACTTGTGAGTGCTTCACTTGTGAGTCCTTCACCTGTGAGTCCTTCACCTGTGAGTCCTTCACTTGTGAGTCCTTCACTCGCGAATCCTTCACTTGTGAGTCCTTCACTTGTGAGTCCTTCACTTGCGGGGCCTTCACTTGTGAGTCCTTCACTCGTGAGTCCTTCACTTGTGAGTCCTTCACTTGTGAGTCATTCACCTGTGAGTCCTTCACTTGTGAGTCCTTCACTCGTGAGACCTTCACTTGTGAGTGCTTCACTTGTGAGTCCTTCACTCGTGAGTCCTTCACCTGTGAGTCCTTTACTTGTGAGTCCTTCACTTGCGAGTCCTTCACTCGTGAGTCCTTCACTTGCGAGCCCTTCACTTGTGAGTCCTTCACTCGTGAGTCCTTCACTTGTTAGTCCTTCACTTGTGAGTCCTTCACTTGAGTCCTTCACCTGTGAGTCCGTCACTTGTGAGGCCTTCACTCGCGAGTCCTTCACTTGTGCGTCCTTCACTTTTAAGTCCTTCACTTGTGAGTCCTTCACTCGTGAGTCCTTCACCTGTGAGTCCTTCACTTGTGAGTCCTTCACTCGTGAGACCTTCACTTGTGAGTGTTTCACTTGTGAGTCCTTCACTCGTGAGTCCTTCACTTGTGAGTCCTTCACTTGTGAGTCATTCACCTGTGAGTCCTTAACTTGTGAGTCATTCACCTGTGAGTCCTTCACTTGTGACTCCTTCACTCGTGAGACCTTCACTTGTGAGTCCTTCACTTGGAAGTCATTTACTCGCGAATCCTTCACTTGTAATTCCTTCACTTGAGTCCTTCACTTGTGAGTCCTTCACCTGTGAGTCATTCACCTGTGATTCCTTCACTTGTGAGTCCTTCACTTGTGAGACCTTCACTTGCGAGTCCTTGACTTGTGAGTCCTTCACCTGTGAGTCCTTCACTTGTGAGTCCTTCACTTGCGAGCCCTTCACTTGTGAGTCCTTCACTCGTGAGTTCTTCACTTGTGAACCCTTCACTTGTGAGTCCTTCACTTGTGAGTCCTTCACTTGCGAGTCCACCTGTGAGTCCTTCACTCGTGAGTCCTTCACTTGTGAGTCCTTCACTTGTGAGTCCTTCACTTGCGAGTCCTTCACCTGTGAGTCCTTCACTCGTGAACCCTTCACTTGCGAGTCCTTCGCCTGTGAGTCCTTCACTTGCGAGTCTTTCACTTGTGAACCGTTCACTTGTGAGTCCTTGACCTGTGAGTCCTTCACTCGTGAGTCCTTCATATGTGAGTCCTTCAACTGTGAGTCCTTCACTTGTGAGTCCTTCACTTGTGAGTCCTTCACTCGTGAATCCTTCACCTGTTAGTCCTTCAACTGTGAGTCCTTCACTTGTGAGTCCTTCACTTGTGAGTCCTTCGCTTGTGGGGCCTTCACTTGTGAGTCCTTCACTTGTGAGTCCTTCACTCGCGAATCCTTCACTTGTGAGTCCTTCATTCGTGAGTCCTTCACTTGTGAGTCCTTCACTTGTGAGTCATTCACCTGTGAGTCCTTCACTTGTGAGTCCTTCACTCGTGAGACCTTCACTTGTGAGTGCTTCACTTGTGAGTCCTTAACTCGTGAGTCGTTCACTTGTGAGTCCTTCACTTGCGAGTCCTTCACTTGCGAGTCCTTCACTCGCTAGTCCTTCACTTGTGAGTCCTTCACCTGTGAGTCCTTCACATGTGAGTCCTTCACTTGTGAGTCCTTCACCTGTGAGTCCTTCACATGTGAGTCCTTCACTTGTGAGTCGTTCACTCGTGAGTCCTTCACTTGGAAGTCCTTTACTTGCGATTCCTTCACTCGTGAGTCCTTCACTTGTGAGTCCTTCACTCGTGAGTCCTTCACTTGCTATTCCTTCACTCGTGAGTCCTTCACTTGTGATTCCTTCATTTGAGTCCTTCATCGCGAATCCTTCACTTGTGATTCCTTCACTTGTGTCCTTCACATGTGAGTCCTTCAACTGTGAGTCCTTCACTTGTGAGGCCTTCACTCGCGAGTCCTTCACTCGCGAGTCCTTCACCTGTGAGTCCTTTACTTGTGAGTCCTTCACTCGTGAGGCCTTCACTTGTGAGTCCTTCACTTGTGAGGCCTTCACTCGCGAGTCCTTCACTTGTGAGTCCTTCACTTTTGAGTGTTTCACTTGTGAGTCCTTCACCCGTGAGTCCTTCACTTGCGAATCCTTCACTTGTGAGTCCTTCACTTGTGAGTCCTTCACTTGAGTCGTTCACCTGTGAGTCCTTCACTTGTGAGGCCTTCACTCGCGAGTCCTTCACTTGTGAGTCCTTCACTTTTGAGTCCTTCACTTGTGAGTCCTTCACTTGTGAGTCCTTCACTCGCGAATCCTTCACTTGTGAGTCCTTCACTTGTGAGTCCTTCACTTGCGGGGCCTTCACTTGTGAGTCCTTCACTCGTGAGTCTTTCACTTGTGAGTCCTTCACTTGTGAGTCATTCACCTGTGAGTCCTTCACTTGTGAGTCCTTCACTCGTGAGACCTTCACTTGTGAGTGCTTCACTTGTGAGTCCTTCACTCGTGAGTCCTTCACCTGTGAGTCCTTTACTTGTGAGTCCTTCACTTGCGAGTCCTTCACTCGTGAGTCCTTCACTTGCGAGCCCTTCACTTGTGAGTCCTTCACTCGTGAGTCCTTCACTTGTTAGTCCTTCACTTGTGAGTCCTTCACTTGAGTCCTTCACCTGTGAGTCCGTCACTTGTGAGGCCTTTACTCGCGAGTCCTTCACTTGTGCGTCCTTCACTTTTAAGTCCTTCACTTGTGAGTCCTTCACTCGTGAGTCCTTCACCTGTGAGTCCTTCACTTGTGAGTCCTTCACTCGTGAGACCTTCACTTGTGAGTGTTTCACTTGTGAGTCCTTCACTCGTGAGTCCTTCACTTGTGAGTCCTTCACTTGTGAGTCATTCACCTGTGAGTCCTTAACTTGTGAGTCATTCACCTGTGAGTCCTTCACTTGTGACTCCTTCACTCGTGAGACCTTCACTTGTGAGTCCTTCACTTGGAAGTCATTTACTCGCGAATCCTTCACTTGTAATTCCTTCACTTGAGTCCTTCACTTGTGAGTCCTTCACCTGTGAGTCATTCACCTGTGATTCCTTCACTTGTGAGTCCTTCACTTGTGAGACCTTCACTTGCGAGTCCTTGACTTGTGAGTCCTTCACCTGTGAGTCCTTCACTTGTGAGTCCTTCACTTGCGAGCCCTTCACTTGTGAGTCCTTCACTCGTGAGTTCTTCACTTGTGAACCCTTCACTTGTGAGTCCTTCACTTGTGAGTCCTTCACTTGCGAGTCCACCTGTGAGTCCTTCACTCGTGAGTCCTTCACTTGTGAGTCCTTCACTTGTGAGTCCTTCACTTGCGAGTCCTTCACCTGTGAGTCCTTCACTCGTGAACCCTTCACTTGCGAGTCCTTCGCCTGTGAGTCCTTCACTTGCGAGTCTTTCACTTGTGAACCGTTCACTTGTGAGTCCTTGACCTGTGAGTCCTTCACTCGTGAGTCCTTCATATGTGAGTCCTTCAACTGTGAGTCCTTCACTTGTGAGTCCTTCACTTGTGAGTCCTTCACTCGTGAATCCTTCACCTGTTAGTCCTTCAACTGTGAGTCCTTCACTTGTGAGTCCTTCACTTGTGAGTCCTTCGCTTGTGGGGCCTTCACTTGTGAGTCCTTCACTTGTGAGTCCTTCACTCGCGAATCCTTCACTTGTGAGTCCTTCATTCGTGAGTCCTTCACTTGTGAGTCCTTCACTTGTGAGTCATTCACCTGTGAGTCCTTCACTTGTGAGTCCTTCACTCGTGAGACCTTCACTTGTGAGTGCTTCACTTGTGAGTCCTTAACTCGTGAGTCGTTCACTTGTGAGTCCTTCACTTGCGAGTCCTTCACTTGCGAGTCCTTCACTCGCTAGTCCTTCACTTGTGAGTCCTTCACCTGTGAGTCCTTCACATGTGAGTCCTTCACTTGTGAGTCCTTCACCTGTGAGTCCTTCACATGTGAGTCCTTCACTTGTGAGTCGTTCACTCGTGAGTCCTTCACTTGGAAGTCCTTTACTTGCGATTCCTTCACTCGTGAGTCCTTCACTTGTGAGTCCTTCACTCGTGAGTCCTTCACTTGCTATTCCTTCACTCGTGAGTCCTTCACTTGTGATTCCTTCATTTGAGTCCTTCATCGCGAATCCTTCACTTGTGATTCCTTCACTTGTGTCCTTCACATGTGAGTCCTTCAACTGTGAGTCCTTCACTTGTGAGGCCTTCACTCGCGAGTCCTTCACTCGCGAGTCCTTCACCTGTGAGTCCTTTACTTGTGAGTCCTTCACTCGTGAGGCCTTCACTTGTGAGTCCTTCACTTGTGAGGCCTTCACTCGCGAGTCCTTCACTTGTGAGTCCTTCACTTTTGAGTGTTTCACTTGTGAGTCCTTCACCCGTGAGTCCTGCACTTGCGAATCCTTCACTTGTGAGTCCTTCACTTGTGAGTCCTTCACTTGAGTCGTTCACCTGTGAGTCCTTCACTTGTGAGGCCTTCACTCGCGAGTCCTTCACTTGTGAGTCCTTCACTTTTGAGTCCTTCACTTGTGAGTCCTTCACTTGTGAGTCCTTCACTTGCGGGGCCTTCACTTCTGAATCCTTCACTCGTGAGTCCTTCACTTGTGAGTCCTTCACTTGTGAGTCATTCACCTGTGAGTCCTTCACCTGTGAGTTCTTCACTCGTGAGACCTTCACTTGTGAGTGCTTCACTTGTGAGTCCTTCACCTGTGAGTCCTTCACCTGTGAGTCCTTCACTTGTGAGTCCTTCACTCGCGAATCCTTCACTTGTGAGTCCTTCATTTGTGAGTCCTTCACTTGCGGGGCCTTCACTTGTGAGTCCTTCACTCGTGAGTCCTTCACCTGTGAGTCCTTCACTTGTGAGTCCTTCACTCGTGAGACCTTCACTTGTGAGTGCTTCACTTGTGAGTCCTTCACTCGTGAGTCCTTCACCTGTGAGTCCTTTACTTGTGAGTCCTTCACTTGCGAGTCCTTCACTCGTGAGTCCTTCACTTGCGAGCCCTTCACTTGTGAGTCCTTCACTCGTGAGTCCTTCACTTGTTAGTCCTTCACTTGTGAGTCCTTCACTTGAGTCCTTCACCTGTGAGTCCGTCACTTGTGAGGCCTTCACTCGCGAGTCCTTCACTTGTGCGTCCTTCACTTTTAAGTCCTTCACTTGTGAGTCTTTCACTCGTGAGTCCTTCACCTGTGAGTCCTTCACTTGTGAGTCCTTCACTCGTGAGACCTTCACTTGTGAGTGTTTCACTTGTGAGTCCTTCACTCGTGAGTCCTTCACTTGTGAGTCCTTCACTTGTGAGTCATTCACCTGTGAGTCCTTAACTTGTGAGTCATTCACCTGTGAGTCCTTCACTTGTGACTCCTTCACTCGTGAGACCTTCACTTGTGAGTCCTTCACTTGGAAGTCATTTACTCGCGAATCCTTCACTTGTAATTCCTTCACTTGAGTCCTTCACTTGTGAGTCCTTCACCTGTGAGTCATTCACCTGTGATTCCTTCACTTGTGAGTCCTTCACTTGTGAGACCTTCACTTGCGAGTCCTTGACTTGTGAGTCCTTCACCTGTGAGTCCTTCACTTGTGAGTCCTTCACTTGCGAGCCCTTCACTTGTGAGTCCTTCACTCGTGAGTTCTTCACTTGTGAACCCTTCACTTGTGTGTCCTTCACTTGTGAGTCCTTCACTTGCGAGTCCACCTGTGAGTCCTTCACTCGTGAGTCCTTCACTTGTGAGTCCTTCACCTGTGAGTCCTTCACTTGTGAGTCCTTCACTTGCGAGTCCTTCACCTGTGAGTCCTTCACTCGTGAACCCTTCACTTGCGAGTCCTTCGCCTGTGAGTCCTTCACTTGCGAGTCCTTCACTTGTGAACCGTTCACTTGTGAGTCCTTGACCTGTGAGTCCTTCACTCGTGAGTCCTTCATATGTGAGTCCTTCAACTGTGAGTCCTTCACTTGTGAGTCCTTCACTTGTGAGTCCTTCACTCGTGAATCCTTCACCTGTTAGTCCTTCAACTGTGAGTCCTTCACTTGTGAGTCCTTCACTCGTGAATCCTTCACCTGTGAGTCCTTCAACTGTGAGTCCTTCACTTGTGAGTCCTTCACTTGTGAGTCCTTCACTCGCGAGTCCTTCACTTGTGAGACCTTCACTTGCGAGTCCTTCACCTGTGAGTCCTTCACCTGGGGGCCCTTCACTTGTGAGTCCTTCACCTGCGAGTCCTTCACTTGTGATTAATGATAATTAATACGCTCACAATGTCCCTCCCCAATATATCGCCATGAAGTGGATATCTGTTGACGTGACTGTGGTTATGTTTGTTATTTATTAATTCCTCATCTCTGCCGTTACATACACTGACACGAGAGAAGGCAAACAGAAAACAAACAGCAATGTAAAGCAATGAAACTCTTAGACATTATTGTAACAAACAAAAACATTAACGAAAAAAGTTAATCGCTTGGTGTTCGTGCGTTTTAAAAAATATTTTAAGGCAGGAAAACAGTCGCGTTGCTGAGTAGTTGACCAGCCGTGTTGCTGAGTAGTTGACCAGCCGTGTTGCTGAGTAGTTGACCAGCCGTGTTGCTGAGTAGTTGACCAGCCGTGTTGCTGAGTAGTTGACCAGCCGTGTTGCTGAGTAGTTGACCAGCCGTGTTGCTGAGTAGTTGACCAGCCGTGTTGCTGAGTAGTTGACCAGCCGTGTTGCTGAGTAGTTGACCAGTCGTGTTGCTGAGTAGTTGACCAGCCGTGTTGCTGAGTAGTTGACCAGCCGTGTTGCTGAGTAGTTGACCAGCCGTGTTGCTGAGTAGTTGACCAGCCGTGTTGCTGAGTAGTTGACCAGTCGTGTTGCTGAGTAGTTGACCAGCCGTGTTGCTGAGTAGTTGACCAGGCGTGTTGCTGAGTAGTTGACCAGCCGTGTTGCTGAGTAGTTGACCAGCCGTGTTGCTGAGTAGTTGACCAGCCGTGTTGCTGAGTAGTTGACCAGCCGTGTTGCTGAGTAGTTGACCAGCCGTGTTGCTGAGTAGTTGACCAGCCGTGTTGCTGAGTAGTTGACCAGCCGTGTTGCTGAGTAGTTGACCAGCCGTGTTGCTGAGTAGTTGACCAGCCGTGTTGCTGAGTAGTTGACCAGCCGTGTTGCTGAGTAGTTGACCAGCCGTGTTGCTGAGTAGTTGACCAGCCGTGTTGCTGAGTAGTTGACCAGCCGTGTTGCTGAGTCGTTGACCAGCCGTGTTGCTGAGTAGTTGACCAGCCGTGTTGCTGAGTAGTTGACCAGCCGTGTTGCTGAGTAGTTGACCAGCCGTGTTGCTGATGAGTTGACCAGTCGTGTTGCTGAGTAGTTGACCAGTCGCGTTGCTGATGAGTTGACCAGCCGTGTTGCTGAGTAGTTGACCAGTCGTGTTGCTGAGTAGTTGACCAGTCGTGTTGCTGAGTAGTTGACCAGTCGTGTTGCTGAGTAGTTGACCAGCCGTGTTGCTGAGTAGTTGACCAGTCGTGTTGCTGAGTAGTTGACCAGCCGTGTTGCTGAGTAGTTGACCAGCCGTGTTGCTGAGTAGTTGACCAGCCGTGTTGCTGAGTAGTTGACCAGCCGTGTTGCTGAGTAGTTGACCAGCCATGTTGCTGAGTAGTTGACCAGCCGTGTTGCTGAGTAGTTGACCAGCCGTGTTGCTGAGTAGTTGACCAGCCGTGTTGCTGAGTAGTTGACCAGCCGTGTTGCTGAGTAGTTGACCAGTCGTGTTGCTGAGTAGTTGACCAGCCGTGTTGCTGAGTAGTTGACCAGCCGTGTTGCTGAGTAGTTGACCAGCCGTGTTGCTGAGTAGTTGACCAGCCGTGTTGCTGAGTAGTTGACCAGCCGTGTTGCTGAGTAGTTGACCAGCCGTGTTGCTGAGTAGTTGACCAGCCGTGTTGCTGAGTAGTTGACCAGCCGTGTTGCTGAGTAGTTGACCAGCCGTGTTGCTGAGTAGTTGACCAGCCGTGTTGCTGAGTAGTTGACCAGTCGTGTTGCTGAGTAGTTGACCAGCCGTGTTGCTGAGTAGTTGACCAGCCGTGTTGCTGAGTAGTTGACCAGTCGTGTTGCTGAGTAGTTGACCAGCCGTGTTGCTGATGAGTTGACCAGCCGTGTTGCTGAGTAGTTGACCAGCCGTGTTGCTGAGTAGTTGACCAGCCGTGTTGCTGAGTAGTTGACCAGCCGTGTTGCTGAGTAGTTGACCAGCCGTGTTGCTGAGTAGTTGACCAGTCGTGTTGCTGAGTAGTTGACCAGTCGTGTTACTGAGTAGTTGACCAGCCGTGTTGCTGAGTAGTTGACCAGCCGTGTTGCTGAGTAGTTGACCAGCCGTGTTGCTGAGTAGTTGACCAGCCGTGTTGCTGAGTAGTTGACCAGTCGTGTTGCTGAGTAGTTGATCAGCCGTGTTGATGAGTAGTTGACCAGCCGTGTTGCTGATGAGTTGACCAGCCGTGTTGCTGAGTAGTTGACCAGCCGTGTTGCTGAGTAGTTGACCAGCCGTGTTGCTGAGTAGTTGACCAGCCGTGTTGCTGAGTAGTTGACCAGCCGTGTTGCTGAGTAGTTGACCAGCCGTGTTGCTGAGTAGTTGACCAGCCGTGTTGCTGAGTAGTTGACCAGCCGTGTTGCTGAGTAGTTGACCAGCCGTGTTGCTGATGAGTTGACCAGCCGTGTTGCTGAGTAGTTGACCAGCCGTGTTGCTGAGTAGTTGACCAGCCGTGTTGCTGAGTAGTTGACCAGCCGTGTTGCTGAGTAGTTGACCAGCCGTGTTGCTGAGTAGTTGACCAGCCGTGTTGCTGAGTAGTTGACCAGCCGTGTTGCTGAGTAGTTGACCAGCCGTGTTGCTGAGTAGTTGACCAGCCGTGTTGCTGAGTAGTTGACCAGCCGTGTTGCTGAGTAGTTGACCAGCCGTGTTGCTGAGTAGTTGACCAGTCGTGTTGCTGAGTAGTTGACCAGCCGTGTTGCTGAGTAGTTGACCAGTCGTGTTGCTGAGTAGTTGACCAGCCGTGTTGCTGAGTAGTTGACCAGTCGTGTTGCTGAGTAGTTGACCAGCCGTGTTGCTGAGTAGTTGACCAGCCGTGTTGCTGAGTAGTTGACCAGTCGTGTTGATGAGTAGTTGACCAGCCGTGTTGCTGAGTAGTTGACCAGCCGTGTTGATGAGTAGTTGACCAGTCGTGTTGATGAGTAGTTGACCAGCCGTGTTGCTGAGTAGTTGACCAGCCGTGTTGCTGAGTAGTTGACCAGCCGTGTTGCTGAGTAGTTGACCAGCCGTGTTGATGAGTAGTTGACCAGTCGTGTTGATGAGTAGTTGACCAGCCGTGTTGCTGAGTAGTTGACCAGCCGTGTTGCTGAGTAGTTGACCAGCCGTGTTGCTGAGTAGTTGACCAGCCGTGTTGCTGAGTAGTTGACCAGTCGTGTTGCTGAGTAGTTGACCAGTCACGTTGCTGAGTTGTTGACCAGCCGTGTTGCTGAGTAGTTGACCAGCCATGTTGCTGAGTAGTTGACCATTCGTGTTGCTGAGTAGTTGCCCAGCCGTGTTGCTGAGTAGTTGACCAGCCGTGTTGCTGAGTAGTTGACCAGCCGTGTTGCTGAGTAGTTGACCAGCCGTGTTGCTGAGTAGTTGACCAGCCGTGTTGATGAGTAGTTGACCAGTCGTGTTGCTGAGTCGTTGACCAGTCGACCATACACAACCCTGACTTCTAATAGCATGTGTCACCCCCCCCCAAGTAGCAGCAATTCAACCAGTTGCGTTGAGACGTTTTAACGCCGAACAGGAACCCTCTTGCAAGGCATCGCTTCATCCCACTCACCGCGTAGTACAAACACCCAGCACGCCCTCAATTAGTTTAATACCTCGCGCGACTTTAAACCGAAATAACCAAAGATTCCGTCCCCTCTGACGGACAGAGACGGCTTTTCTTCACAGCTTAGCCACAAGCAATGTCACGACGCTACGAGGCGTTGCAGAGAATGGCGTGGAGCTTACCCCGATGTATTTGGTACCGGCACTGGGAGGTCACGTGAAGGGGCTTAGCTTGATGTGCTCGTAACCGATGTCATCACTGGGGAGAGATAAAGGCGGCCGGGCAGGCGTGGTGTGTAGGTGCCACTGACAGCACTTGCCCCTACAGCCTGACAGAGGCTACCTGGGGGAGCTTTGTCTGTGTGTAGATGCTACTGACAGCACTTGCCCCTACAGCCTGCTAGAGGCTACACGGGGGATCTTTGTCTGTGTGTAGGTGCTACTGACAGCACTTGCCCCGACAGCCTGCTAGAGGCTACAAGGGGGAGCTTTGTCTGTGTGTGGGTGCTACTGACAGCACTTGCCCCTACAGCCTGCCAGAGGCTACAAGGGGGATCTTTGTCTGTGTGTGGGTGCTACTGACAGCACTTGCCCCTACAGCCTGACAGAGGCTACACGGGGGACCTTTGTCTGTGTGTAGGTGCTACTGACAGCACTTGCCCCTACTGCCTGCTAGAGGCTACCTGGTGGAGCTTTGTCTGTGTGTGGGTGCTACTGACAGCACTTGCCCCTACAGCCTGCTAGAGGCTACCTGGTGGAGCTTTGTCTGTGTGTAGGTGCTACTGACAGCACTTGCCCCTACTGCCTGCTAGAGGCTACCTGGTGGAGCTTTGTCTGTGTGTGGGTGCTACTTACAGCACTTGCCCCTACTGCCTGCTAGAGGCTACCTGGTGGAGCTTTGTCTGTGTGTGGGTGCTACTTACAGCACTTGCCCCTACTGCCTGCTAGAGGCTACATGGGGGAGCTTTGTCTGTGTGTAGGTGCTACTGACAGCACTTGCC
>NC_133741.1:3589327-3634327 GCF_048934315.1 Petromyzon marinus | reverse complement strand
GTCACACAACACACGTGGTCACACACACCACGTGGTCACACCACACGTGGTCACACACCACGTGGTCACACCACACGTGGTCACACCACACGTGGTCACACACACCACGTGGTCACACACCACGTGGTCACACCACACGTAGACACACACCACGTGGTCACACACCACGTGGTCACACACCACGTGGTCACACACCACACGTGGTCACACACCACACGTGTTCACACCACACGTGGTCACACAACACACGTGGTCACACACACCACGTGGTCACACCACACGTGGTCACACAACACACGTGGTCACACAGCACGTAGACACACCACACGTGGTCACACCACACGTGTTCACACACACCACGTGGTCACACACACCACACGTGGTCACACACCACGTGGTCACACACACCACGTGGACACACACAGCACGTGGTCACACCACACGTGGTCACACACACCACGTGGTCAAACACCACGTGGTCACACACAGCACGTGGTCACACACAGCACGTGGTCACACCACACGTGGTCACACACCACACGTGGTCACACACCACGTGGTCACACACCACGTGGTAACACAACACGTGGTCACACAACACACGTGGTCACACACCACGTGGTCACACCACACGTGGTCACACACACCACGTGGTCACACACAGCACGTGGTCACACCACACGTGGTCACACACCACGTGGTCACACACCACGTGGTCACACAACACGTGGTCACACAACACACGTGGTCACACACCACGTGGTCACACCACACGTGGTCACACACAACACGTGGTCACACAACACACGTGGTCACACACCACGT
The DNA here is from genome assembly GCF_048934315.1 of Petromyzon marinus. NCBI lineage: Eukaryota > Metazoa > Chordata > Hyperoartia > Petromyzontiformes > Petromyzontidae > Petromyzon > Petromyzon marinus. The sequence goes on along the minus strand of NC_133741.1, from coordinate 3,633,502 downwards.
GGTCACACCACACGTGGTCACACACACCACGTGGTCACACACAGCACGTGGTCACACACCACACGTGGTCACACCACACGTGGTCACACCACACGTGGACACACACCACGTGGTCACACACCACGTGGACACACACCACGTGGTCACACCACGTGGTCACAACACACGTGGTCACACACCACGTGGTCACACACCACACGGTGATACAAAGGCATACAGCCACAGACTCACAGAGGCCCACAGATTAGCGCGGTTGGCTACGTACTGTGAGAAAGAAGTTCAACATTCGTACAACCACAGAGATCCACAGACACCCACAGACCCAATAGAGACACCCATAGAGACACCCATAGAGACACCCAGAGAGACACCCATAGAGACACCCACAGACCCAATAGAGACACCCATAGAGACACCCATAGAGACATAGAGACACCCATGGAGACACCCATAGACCCACAGAGACACCCACAGAGACACCCATAGACCCATAGAGACACCCATAGACCCACAAAGACACACAAACACCCACCGAGACACCCAGAGAGACACCCATAGGCCCATAGAGACACCCATAGAGACACCCATAGAGACACCCATAGAGACACCCATAGAGACACCCATAGAGACACCCATAGACCCACAGAGACACCAAGAGAGACACCCATAGAGACACTCATAGACCCACAGAGACACCCATAGAGACATAGAGACACCCATAGAGACACCCATAGACCCACAGAGACACCCATACAGACATAGAGACACCCATAGAGACACCCATAGACCCACAGAAACACCCAGAGAGACACCCATAGACCCATAGAGACACCCATAGAGACATAGAGACACCCATAGAGACACCCATAGACCCATAGAGACACCCATAGAGACATAGAGACACCCATAGAGATATAGAGACACCCATAGAGACATAGAGACACCCATAGCGACACCCATAGACCCACAAAGACACCCATAGAGACACCCATAGAGACACCCATAACCCATAGAGACACCCATAGAGACACCCATAGAGACACCCATAGAGACACCCATAGACCCACAGAGAAACACATAGACCCACAGAGACACCCAGAGAGACACCCATAGGCCCATAGAGACACCCATAGAGACATAGAGACACCCATAGACCCACATAGACACCTGTAACCCATAGCAACACCCATAGAGACACCCACAGACCCACAGAGACACCCATAGACCCATAGAGACACCCATAGAGACATAGAGACACCCATAACGCATAACGACACCCATAGACCCACAGAGACACCCATAGAGACACCCATAACCCATAGCGACACCCATAGAGACACCATAGACCCACAGAGACACCCATAGACCCATAGCGACACCCATAGAGACACCCACAGACCCATAGAGACACCCACAGACCCAATAGAGACACCCATAGGCCCATAGAGACACCCATAGAGACATAGAGACACCCATAGAGACACCCATAGACCCACAGAGACACCCAGAGAGACACCCATAGGCCCATAGAGACACCCATAGAGACATAGAGACACCCATAGACCCACATAGACACCTGTAACCCATAGCAACACCCATAGAGACACCCATAGAGACACCCATAGAGACACCCATAGAGACACCCATAGAGACATCCATAGAGACACCCATAGACCCACAGAGACACCCATAGAGACACCCATAGACTCACAGAGACACCCATAGAGACACCCATAGACCCACATAGACACCTGTAACCCATAGCAACACCCATAGAGACACCCACAGAGACACCCATAGACCCACAGAGACACCCACAGAGACACCCATAGAGACACCCATAGACCCATAGAGACACCCATAGAGACACCCATAGACCCACAGAGACACCCATAGAGACACCCATAGACCCATAGAGACACCCATAGAGACACCCATAGACCCACAGAGACACCCATAACCCATAGCGACACCCATAGAGACACCCATAGACCCACAGAGACGCCTATAACCCATAGCGACACCCATAGACCCATAGCGACACCCATAGACCCATAGCGACACCCATAGACCCATAGCGACACCCATAGACCCATAGCGACACCCATAGATCCATAGCGACACCCATAGACCCATAGCGACACCCATAGACCCATAGCGACACCCATAGAGACACCCACAGACCCATAGAGACACCCATAGAGACACCCATAGAGACACCCATAGACCCACAGAGACACCCATAGACCCATAGAGACACCCATAACCCATAGCGACACCCATAGAGACACCCACAGACCCATAGAGACACCCATAGACCCATAGCGACACCCATAGCGACACCCATAGAGACACCCATAGACCCATAGTGACACCCATAGAGACACCCATAATCCATAGCGACACCCACAGAGACACCCATAACCCATAACGAATCCCATAGAGACACCCATAGAGACACCCATAGAGACACCCATAGCGACACCCATAGAGACACCCATAGACCCATAGAGACACCCATAGAAACCCATAGCGACACCCATAGAGACACCTATAGACCCATAGAGAAACCCATAGAAACCCATAGAGACACCCATAGACCCATAGAGACACCCATAGACCGATAGAGACACCCATAGACTAATAGAGACACCCATAGAGACACCCATAGCGAATCCCATAGAGACACCCATAGACCCACAGAGACACCCAGAGAGACACCCATAGCGACACCCATAGAGACACCCATAGACCCATAGAGACACCCATAGAGACACCTATAGACCCATAGAGACACCCATATACCCACAGAGAAACCCATAGAAACCCACAGATTAGCCGCTCTACCACCATTGGCTGGGAGACAACGGTGGGGACCACGTGGTGCTACATGGTGCTCTGTAGTGTCACGTGGTGCCATGTGGTGCCACCCACCTGGACAATGGGCCTCGTCTGATTGGTCGCCGCAGTTGTCCAATCGCAGGGCGTCGCACACGAGGGTCCAGGGCACGCAGAGGCGGCTGGCACAGCGGAAGTAGCGACCACAGTCGCTTACTGACAACAACAACAACAACATCAACAACATCAACAACAACAACATCAACAACAACATCAACAACATCAACAACAACAACATCATCAACAACAACATCAACAACAACATCAACAACAACATCAACTACAACAACAACAACATCATCAACAACAACTACATCATCAACAACATCATCAACAACAACAACATCAACAACAACATCATCAACAACAACATAAACAACAACATCAACAACAACATCAACAACATCATCAACAACATCATCAACAACAACATCATCAACAACATCATCAACAACATCAACAACATCAACATCAACAACACCATCAACAACATCAACAACCTCAACATCAACAACATCAACATCAACAACTACAACAACATCAACATCAACAACAACTACAACAACATCATCAACAACATCAACAATATCAACAACAACATCATCAATAACAACTACAACATCAACAACAACATCAACAACAACTACAACATCAACACTATCAACAACAACATCAACAACATCAACAACAACATCATCAACAACATCAACAACATAAACAACATCATCAACAACATCAACAACAACAACATCAACAACAATTACAACATCAACATTATCAACAACAACATCAACAACAACATCAACAACAACATCAACAACAACATCAACAACATCATCAAGAACATCATCAACAACATCAACAACAACAACATCATCAACAACATCATCATCAACAACATCATCAACAACATCAACAACAACAACAACATCATCAACAACATCATCATCAACAACATCATCAACAACATCATCAACAACAACATCATCAACAACATCAACAACAACATCAACAACAACAACATTAACATTATCAACAACAACTACAACAACATCATCAACAACAACAACAACAACTACAACATCAACAACAACTACAACATTAACATCATCAACAACATCATCAACAACATCAACATTATCAACAACATCAACAACAACATCAACAACTACATCATCAACAACATCAACTACATCATCAACATCACCAACAACAACTACAACATCAACATCATCATCAACAACAACATCAACAACATCAACAACATCAACAACAACATCAACACCATCAACAACAACTACATCATCAACAACAACAACATCAACAACAACTACATCATCAACAACAACATCAACAACATCATCAACATCATCAACAACATCAACAACAACATCAACAACATCAACATCAACAACAACTACAACAACAACAACATCAACATCATCAACAACATCAACAATATCAACAACAACATCATCAATAACAACTACAACATCAACATCATCAACATCAACAATATCAACAACAACATCATCAATAACAACTACATCATCAACAACATCAACAACTACAACAACATCAACAACATCAACAACATCATCAACAACATCAACAACATCAACAACATCAACAACAACAACAACATCAACATCATCAACAACATCAACAATATCAACAACATCATCAATAACAACTACAACATCAACAACAACATCAACAACTACAACATCAACACTATCAACAACAACATCAACAACATCAACAACAACATCATCAACAACATCAACAACATCAACAACAACATCATCAACAACATCAACAACAACATTAACATCAACAACAAATACAACATCAACAACAACAACATCAACATCATCAACAACATCAACAATATAGGAATAGGTTTTACCCTTTTAACTGGCACAAAAACTGACACCTTTATTCAAGGCATCGTGTTTGCAATAACCACAACACAAGCAGTCAAAATGCAAACAAAAAAGACAACTCTGATAATGATATTGGCACTGTCCTTGAATTTGATTGGTCCACACCCGAGACAGCTTTTCTTAGAGCCTAGTCTCCATTGGTGTTGGACCAGAAGACGCCAAAAGTTAAAAGGGTAAAACCTATTCCTATATCTTGTTTTTGGCAAAGGAGGTCTCATAATGTTAACATCAACAATATCAACAACAACATCACCACTATCATCAACAACATCAACAACATCAACAACAACATCAACAACAACATCAACAATATCAACAACAACATCAACAACAACATCAACTACAACATCAACATCAACAACATCAACATCAACAACACCATCAATAACATCAACAACAACATCATCAACAACAACATAAACAACATCAACAACATCATCCACAACAACAACATCAACAACAACATCAACAACATCAATAACGACATCATCAACAACAACATCAACAACAACATCAACAACAACAACATCAACAACATCAACATCAACAACTACATCAACATCATTAACAACATCAACAACAACATCAACAACATCATCAACAACATCAACATCATCAACAACAACATCAACAACAACATCAACATTATCAACAACAACATCAACAACATCATCAACAACATCAACAACAACATCAACAACAACATCAACATTATCAACATCATCATCAACAACATCAACAACAACTACAACATCAACATCAATAACAACATCAACAACAACATCAACAACATCAACAACAACATCAACATCGACATCAACAACAACATCAACAACATCAAAAACAACATCAACAACTTCAACAACATCAACAACATCAACAACAACATCATCAACATCATCAACAACAACATCAACAACAACATCAACAACAACATCAACAACAACATCAACAACATCAACAACAACATCACCATCATCAACTACATCAACAACAACAACGTCACCATAATCTACATCAAGAACAACATCACCATCATCAACATCACCAACAACATCATCAACAACAACATCAACTACATCAACATCACCAACAACATCACCATAAAAATCAACAACATCAACAACAACATCAACAACAACATCATCAACAACATCAACAACATCATCAACAATAACAACATCAACAACATAATCAACAACATCAACAGCAACATCATCAACAACAACATCAACAACATCAACAACATCAACATCAACAACAACATCAACATCAACAACATCAACATCATCAACAACATCAACAACAACAACATCAACAACACTAAAGACGCATTACCTAAACTATCAACAGAAGGTGTATATCGGATTAATTGTTCATGTGGCAGCTGCTACATTGGGCAGACGGGACGTAACATCAGCGTAAGACTAAAAGAACATCAGAGAAATATTAAATTATCTCAAACACAACTGTCGGCAGTGGCAGAACATGCTTGTCAACAAGGACACTCAATTGATTTTGACAATGTTGCAGTGGTATGTAAAACTAATTATTACTGGCAAAGACTAATTAGAGAATCCATTGAAATTGAGAGGAACAAGAATAACTTTAATCGCTCTGACAGCTACCGGCTTAGTGCGGCCTGGAAGCGTATTATTAAATAATACACATTACATTTTGATTTAAAGAATTACTAATCTACAACTCATTACTAATCATAACCAATGACTGATTACTAATCGATTATATAATTACATTACACCCCCCCCTCCGCCTCTAATCACTGCACCTGATGAGTTAAGTGATGACGTCACCCTGCTGCCCTATATAAAACCGGGAGCAAGCGAGGGCTTTACCATTCTGGCGAATTGCCCGATGATGCTGGAAGTATTTACCAGCGAAACGTCGTACTCAAACTGTAAATGTGGATTAACTCTTCAACACACCGGTGGGCTGAAGTAGTGAATTATTTGTCTTTGTCAACGTGACACCTTTTTTTGCTGATTGGCCGTGTCGGGTGGTGGAGGGTTACGACACATTTATAAATAAACGCGATCTAACCCAAGAACCTTTATTATGAATAATATTGGTCGCGAAAGCCTACGTGTTAAACTGACTAACCTCTATGGGGAGGATACTTTTCTTAAAACCAGAAAATTGGAGAAGCTTCGCATTAAGCGGATGAAATTGATATCTTCACTGGCGTTCCTCAAAAGGTGCAGAGATTCAAAGGTAATACCAAACGCAGTTAAAATAACACATCACATAAAGTCTTCTAAAGCTAACCAAATACTACACAAAGCTAGCGAATTATTATTAATAGAGAGAATACAGCACAATAGGAGTGAATTATCTTACATTTCGGAATCGCTAAAGCAGTTACACTTAGATATAAGCAATAGTGTATCTATGCATTATTGGAATATAATCGATAACATAACACAACAATCGGCTGATAATGTGTTTAAACTAACAAAAACTAACCAAATTAATAAATTTTCTAGACTACATAATAAACAAATCCCTACTGAAAGCCAAAAATGTAAAAACAAAACTGTACTGAACTTGACCAACACTGTATTAACCGGTGACATGGTCTCTATCCTTTCTAAAGGCCTTAACTTTGCCGTTACCCCACGCACAATTCCAGTGGATGAGATAATTGCTGAGGTAGAATCAGCAGTTAGACTCCTTCCACATAATGAGGCAGAGATGACTAGACATGAGGTTGCTAAAATAATTGAGAATAGCAAAGTTCCAAAAGTAAATATTAGCTCTAACGAGGCAAAAGCCTTAAGAGAGCTGCGTGTAAATAAGGATATCCAAATCCTAGCAGCTGATAAAGGCCGCACTACTGTAGTGATGTCACGAGCCGATTATGATAATAAAATTAGAAATTTACTAGAGGAAAGTACCTACATTAAAATTAAACGAGATCCCACTAATACTTTAGAACGTAAGACCACTGCAATAATTGCAAATTCATTAATCCCTAAAAATGAGCAATACCTAATTAAGCCAAGGGCCTCAAAACCACCTAGACTCTATGGACTACCAAAGATCCATAAAATCGGCATCCCATTACGACCCATAGTCAGTACAATTGGCTCTGCCACATACCAATTAGCAAAATATATAACCAAACAAATACAGCCCTACATCGGTAAGACATCTTCATTCATAAAAAATTCAGAACATCTTGTGAATGTGATTAAAGATATTAAACTTACTCCTGATGATATTCTGGTAAGTTTTGATGTGATTTCTCTATTCACTAAGGTTCCAGTGGACGAATCGCTTAAATTACTTGATACACTAGTAAAGAATACCGGTTTACAAAAAGATATTCCGAAACTTGCTGGCCATTGTTTAAATAACACTTACTTCTTATGGAGAGGGGATTTCTTTAAACAAAAGGAAGGAGCAGCAATGGGTTCTCCTTTATCCCCTGCTATAGCAAATTTGTACATGGAAAACTTTGAAATAAGAGCACTTGCCTCGAGCACATTAAAACCATCCTTTTGGTTTAGGTATGTGGATGACACTTTGGTTGTCTGGCCACATGGTAAAGATACACTTAATGATTTTCTAAATCATCTCAATGCACAAAACCCGGCCATCCAGTTCACCATGGAAATGGAGGTGAATAACACACTCCCCTTCCTAGATATTTTGCTTGGACATGGCCTAAACGGTAAAATAACACACAGCGTTTACAGAAAGCAAACGCACACTGATGCCTATCTGAATGCAGAATCACATCATCATCCAGCTCAAAAATCCTCTCTTATCAAGACGCTCGTACATCGGGCGAAAACAGTGTCAGATGGTGAGAGTCTAGTGAGAGAGATTAAACACGTTAAAGACGCACTACGACAGAATGGCTACAATAATGCTCAAATTAACAGAGCACTGAATGCCAAATCACGATCGCAAAGCAATACTACTGAAAGCGACCAGATTGTTAAAACAATAAAAATTCCATATATCTCAGGAGTAACTGACAAATTAGCCCGTGTTTTGCAAAAGCAAAACATTACAGTAAGATTTGGTACAGTACACAAAATTCAAAAACTAGTATCTTGCACTAAAGACGCATTACCTAAACTATCAACAGAAGGTGTATATCGGATTAATTGTTCATGTGGCAGCTGCTACATTGGGCAGACGGGACGTAACATCAGCGTAAGACTAAAAGAACATCAGAGAAATATTAAATTATCTCAAACACAACTGTCGGCAGTGGCAGAACATGCTTGTCAACAAGGACACTCAATTGATTTTGACAATGTTGCAGTGGTATGTAAAACTAATTATTACTGGCAAAGACTAATTAGAGAATCCATTGAAATTGAGAGGAACAAGAATAACTTTAATCGCTCTGACAGCTACCGGCTTAGTGCGGCCTGGAAGCGTATTATTAAATAATACACATTACATTTTGATTTAAAGAATTACTAATCTACAACTCATTACTAATCATAACCAATGACTGATTACTAATCGATTATATAATTACATTACACCCCCCCCTCCGCCTCTAATCACTGCACCTGATGAGTTAAGTGATGACGTCACCCTGCTGCCCTATATAAAACCGGGAGCAAGCGAGGGCTTTACCATTCTGGCGAATTGCCCGATGATGCTGGAAGTATTTACCAGCGAAACGTCGTACTCAAACTGTAAATGTGGATTAACTCTTCAACACACCGGTGGGCTGAAGTAGTGAATTATTTGTCTTTGTCAACGTGACACTTTTTTTGCTGATTGGCCGTGTCGGGTGGTGGAGGGTTACGACACATTTATAAATAAACGCGATCTAACCCAAGAACCTTTATTATGAATAATATTGGTCGCGAAAGCCTACGTGTTAAACTGATCATCAACAACATCATCAACAACAACTACATCAACTACATCAACAACAACATCACCATCATCTACATCAACAACATCACCATCATCAACTACATCAACATCATTAACAACATCAACAACAACATCAACATCATTAACAACAACATCAACAACATCAAAAACAACATCAACAACATCAACAACAACATCAACAACACTAACAACATCAACATCAACAACACCAACAACAACATCAACAACATCAACAACATCAAAATCAACAACAACATGAACAACAACATAAACAACATCATAACCATCAACAACAACATCACCATCATCACCAACATCAACAACATCATCATCATCAATAACAACATCAACAACATCAACAACAACATCATCATCAAAAACATCAACAACATCAACAACAACATCATCAACATCACCATCAACACATAGGTAGTAGCGACCACAGACGCTTACTGCCAGGGGAGTCATCATCATTATCACCATCATCACCATCAATACCATCAACATCACCATCAATACCATCAACATCAATGACCCATAGAATCACCACCACACAGAGACCCACAGACTCACCACACAGAGACCCACAGACTCACCACCACACAGAGACCCACAGACTCACCACACAGAGACCCGCAGACTCACCACACAGAGACACCCACAGACTCACCACCACATAGAGATCCACAGACTCACCACACAGAAACCCACAGACTCACCACCACACAGATACCCACAGACTCACCACCACACAGACACACACAGACTCACCACACACACAGACTCACCACACAGAGACCCACAGACTTACGACAACAACAACCGCCATTCGCCACTAAGTGGCGGTAAAGTCACGACGACGCTTGTGCCAGGCTATGTGCACCCTGAGGCCACGTGAAGTGTCGAACGCCCGCTGGCAGGAGGTCACGGGGCAGACCCAGCAGGTGCCACGGGTCGACCGACTGAGATGACTGGCTGATGCACCACCTGTGCCCCCTACTGTGCCAACCTGCTGTGCTTTAGCCACTTGGCGCTCCGCTCGTTGTTCTGAACGTCGCTCCTCCGCCCTCCGTTGTTGTTGGAGGGCGACTACCTCCAACTGCCCAGTAGCATCATTCACGAGCCTCCTCCACAGAGGCCGATCTTGACACCGCTGGTACCAGTCATCGGCAAGGCCACTCAGCTCCACGTCCTCCTGTATCACAACACTCCATCTCTTCTCTAGCCCGTGGCGCGCCCGCTTAGCCCCCTCAATCCGGCCGAACAAAAGCTGTTTCGGCTAGGCATGCGGGCTACATGACCCAGCCATCGCAGCCTTGCCTGCCGGAGGAGCTCACCGATGGGACCTTGCCCAGATCTTTCAAAGATTTGTGAGCTCCTCACACAATCCAGTTTGGTTAAACCCAGGATGGATCGTGGGAAGGCCAGCCTAAATGTTTCTAACTGGCGAAGATGTTCCATTAGGGGGGTCCACGTTTCGCAAGCGTAAAGAAGGGAGGGAATGACCACGGCCGAGAAGACCTGAAGCTTAGTGCGGAGCGACAGACCAGGTAGCTTCCACACAGCGTTACGCAACCGATGAAAAGATATTGCCGCTCGACTGATTCGGAGTGAGACCTCTGCTGTTAAACTGGAGCCAGTCATAAGCACACTGCCCAGGTATGGGAAACTCTCCACTCTCTCCACAACTGCCCCATCACCGATTGGGAGTTGTGGGGGTGGAGTGTCCGATGGTACAAAATACTCAGGCAGGTGCTTAGTTTTGGTGGGGCTGATGGTAAGGCCCCACCTCTTAGTGGCACGCTCCAGTCTCAGCAGCAGCGTCTCCAACTCCTCCTCTGACTGAGCAGCTATTATCAAATCATCAGCATACATAACGTGGTTGAGCAATAGGGAGCCATCCCTTGACCGCACCCGGGCATTGATCAGCCTCCCATTATATCTGTACCATATGGAGATTCCCCCGGTACAGCTATTGAAGGCTTCACGAACTATGTGGTCAAAATAGATGTTAAATAAAGTGGGAGCCAGAGGACATCCCTGTCGCACCCCAAGGTGTACAGGGAATGGCTCTGACTCCCGGCCACGTAGTTTTACCCGGGCCCGCTCACCATCATGAAGGTCCTTAATGATCGTGAGCAGAGGGTCAGATACTCCAAAAGCACGAAGAACGACCCAGAGCCCAGGCCTACTGATGGTATCATAGGCCTTGACCAGGTCAATAAAGCAGAGATGTAGGTCTTGTGGGAATTCCCTACACCTCTGCTGTAGCAGACGGACAGAAAATATGGCATCTGTGCAGGACCGCCCTTTCCTGAAACAGCATTGGGGCTCCACAAGCCTCTCCTCAGCGTGCCTGGCAAGGCGATGCTGAATAATCCTTGCCAGGACCTTTCCCGGCACACTGAGGAGTGAGATGCCCCTGTAGTTGTTACAGTCTGTGCGGTCCCCCTTCTTAAAGAGGGGGACCACCAGGGCATCCTTCCAATCCTGCGGAACCCGTCCAGTGGTCCAGACCGTTGTTATGATGTCATATAGGGCAGTCTGTGCACAAACGCCACCCTCCCTCAGCATTTCGCTTGGGAGATCATCTCTGCCCGCTGCCTTTCCTGGTCTTAGACTCCGGATCGCCTTCAGTACTTCCTGAACAGATGGCACCTCAGCCAGCCACTCACAGGGGGTGACTTCTTCCAATTTTTGAGGCACCGCAGCCTCAGCAGGGTCATCCTCACTTTGTGCCACAATGTTTTCCTGGCTGAGGGATTTTCCCTCCCCCAGGACCTCAGAAATGCTCAGCAAATCTGCAAACCTGTTCCTGGGGGTCGGAGATTGGATCACCGTTTATTCCCCTAATGATGGTAATAGGTGTGGCGCTGCAGGTTATTTTTTTGATGGAGTTAAATAGAGATTTGTGATCACGGGCCACTGAGGCAGACTCCATCTCCTCAGCAACCCGCGACCACCACCCATCCTTGCAGCGCCTCACGGCTCTCCGAACCTCCGAGCGAAGGCTGCGGTAAGCCTCCTCATTCTCTGACGTGGGATTCTGTAGCCGATGACAGTGGGCCTGTCGCTTTTTTTCAACCATCCTGAACACCTCCTCTGTCAGCCAGGGTCTCTGGGAAGGTCTGGATCGCGTACCCAAAGCAGCCATTGCAGCTGCATGAGTCACAGTCCTAAACCTCGCCCATTTACCCTCGACATCAGGAGGAGGCGGGGACGATGCCAATCCCAGCCGAAAGCGATGATGAAATTCTCGCTTGCAACTTTCATCAGATAACTGAGACCACCACACAGAGACCCACAGACTCACCACCACACAGAGACACCACCACACAGAGACCCACAGACTCACCACACCCACAGACTCACCACCACACAGAGACCCACAGACTCACCACACAGAGACACCCACAGACTCACCACACACACAGACTCAACACACAGAGACCCACAGACTCACCACACTGAGACCCACAGACTCACCACACAGACACCCACAGACTCACCACACAGAGACCCACAGACTCACCACACAGAGACCCACAGACTCACCACCACACAGAGACCCACAGACTCACCACACAGAGACCCACAGACTCACCACACAAAGACCCACAGACTCACCACACAGAGACCCACAGACTCACCACACACACAGACTCACCACACAGAGACCCACAGACTCACCACACAGAGACCCACAGACTCACCACCACACAGAGACACCACCACACAGAGACCCACAGACTCACCACCACACAGAGACCTACAGACTCACCACACAGAGACCCACAGACTGACCACCACACAGATACACCCACAGACTCACCACCACACAGAGACACCACTACTCAGAGACACCCACAGACTCACCACCACACAGAGACACCCACAGACTCACCACACAGAGACACACAGACTCACCACACACACATACTCACCACACAGAGACCCACAGACTCACCACCACACAGAGACCTACAGACTCACCACACAGAGACCCACAGACTCACCACCACACAGAGACACCACCACACAGACACCCACAGACTCACCACCACAAAGAGCCACCCACAGACTCACCACACAGAGACACACAGACTCACCACCACACAGAGACACCCACAGACTCACCACCACACAGAGTCCCACAGACTCACCACCACACAGAGACCCACAGACTCACCACACAGAGACCCACAGACTCACCACACAGATACCCACAGACTCACCACCACACAGACACACCACCACACAGAGACACCCACAGACTCACCACCACACAGAGACACCCACAGACTCACCACCACACAGAGACACCACCACAAAGAGACACCCACAGACTCACCACCACACAGAGACACCCACAGACTCACCACCACACAGAGACACCCACAGACTCACCACCACACAGAGACATCCACAGACTCACCACCACACAGAAACACCACCACACAGAGACACCCACAGACCCACCACCACACAGAGACACCACCACACAGAGACACCCACAGACTCACCACCACACAGAGAACCACAGACTCACCACACCCACAGACTCACCACACAGATACCCACAGACTCACCACCACACAGAGACACCACCACACAGAGACACCCACAGACTCACCACCACACAGAGACCCACAGACTCACCACACAGAGACACACAGACTCACCACCACACAGACTCACCACCACACAGAGACACCCACATACTCACCACCACACAGAGACACCACCACAGACTCACTACACACAGAGACACCACCACACAGAGACACCACCACACAGAGACACACACAGACTCACCACCACACAGAGACACACAGACTCACCACACCCACAGACTCACCACACCCACAGACTCAACACACAGACACCCACAGACTCACCACACAGAGACACCCACAGACTCACCATCACACAGACTCACCACCACACAGAGACACCCACAGACTCACCACCACACAGAGACACCCACAGACTCACCACCACACAGAGACACCCACAGACTCACCACCACACAGAGACACCCACAGACTCACCACACAGAGACACCACCACACAGAGACACCCACAGACTCACCACACACGGAGACACCACCACACAGAGACACCACCACACAGAGACACCCACAGACTCACCACCACACAGAGACACCCACAGACTCACCACACAGAGACACCACCACACAGAGACACCCACAGACTCACCACACACAGAGACACCACCACACAGAGACACCACCACACAGAGACACCCACAGACTCACCACCACACAGAGACACCCACAGACTCACCACACAGAGACACCACCACACAGAGACACCCACAGACTCACCACACACAGAGACACCACCACACAGAGACACCACCACACAGAGACACCCACAGACTCACCACCACACAGACTCACCACCACACAGAGACACCCACAGACTCACCACCACACAGACTCACCACCACACAGAGACACCCACAGACTCACCACCACACAGAGACACCCACAGACTCACCACCACACAGAGACACCCACAGACTCACCACACAGAGACACCACCACACAGAGACACCCACAGACTCACCACACACAGAGACACCACCACACAGAGACACCACCACACAGAGACACCCACAGACTCACCACCACACAGACTCACCACCACACAGAGACACCCACAGACTCACCACCACACAGACGCACCACCACACAGAGACACCCACAGACTCACCACCACACAGAGACACCACTACACAGACACCCACAGACTCACCACCACAAAGAGCCACCCACAGACTCACCACACAGAGACACACAGACTCACCACCACACAGAGACACCCACAGACTCACCACCACACAGAGTCCCACAGACTCACCACCACACAGAGACCCACAGACTCACCACACAGAGACCCACAGACTCACCACACAGATACCCACAGACTCACCACCACACAGACACACCACCACACAGAGACACCCACAGACTCACCACCACACAGAGACACCCACAGACTCACCACCACACAGAGACACCACCACAAAGAGACACCCACAGACTCACCACCACACAGAGACACCCACAGACTCACCACCACACAGAGACACCCACAGACTCACCACCACACAGAGACATCCACAGACTCACCACCACACAGAAACACCACCACACAGAGACACCCACAGACCCACCACCACACAGAGACACCACCACACAGAGACACCCACAGACTCACCACCACACAGAGAACCACAGACTCACCACACACACAGACTCACCACACAGATACCCACAGACTCACCACCACACAGAGACACCACCACACAGAGACACCCACAGACTCACCACCACACAGAGACCCACAGACTCACCACACAGAGACACACAGACTCACCACCACACAGACTCACCACCACACAGAGACACCCACATACTCACCACCACACAGAGACACCACCACAGACTCACTACACACAGAGACACCACCACACAGAGACACCACCACACAGAGACACACACAGACTCACCACCACACAGAGACACACAGACTCACCACACCCACAGACTCACCACACCCACAGACTCAACACACAGACACCCACAGACTCACCACACAGAGACACCCACAGACTCACCATCACACAGACTCACCACCACACAGAGACACCCACAGACTCACCACCACACAGAGACACCCACAGACTCACCACCACACAGAGACACCCACAGACTCACCACACAGAGACACCACCACACAGAGACACCCACAGACTCACCACACACGGAGACACCACCACACAGAGACACCACCACACAGAGACACCCACAGACTCACCACCACACAGAGACACCCACAGACTCACCACACAGAGACACCACCACACAGAGACACCCACAGACTCACCACACACAGAGACACCACCACACAGAGACACCACCACACAGAGACACCCACAGACTCACCACCACACAGAGACACCCACAGACTCACCACACAGAGACACCACCACACAGAGACACCCACAGACTCACCACACACAGAGACACCACCACACAGAGACACCACCACACAGAGACACCCACAGACTCACCACCACACAGACTCACCACCACACAGAGACACCCACAGACTCACCACCACACAGACTCACCACCACACAGAGACACCCACAGACTCACCACCACACAGAGACACCCACAGACTCACCACCACACAGAGACACCCACAGACTCACCACACAGAGACACCACCACACAGAGACACCCACAGACTCACCACACACAGAGACACCACCACACAGAGACACCACCACACAGAGACACCCACAGACTCACCACCACACAGACTCACCACCACACAGAGACACCCACAGACTCACCACCACACAGACTCACCACCACACAGAGACACCCACAGACTCACCACCACACAGAGACACCACCACACAGAGACACCCACAGACTCACCACCACACAGAGACCCACAGACTCACCACACAGAGACACACAGACTCACCACCACACAAACTCACCACCACACAGAGACACCCACAGACTCACCACCACACAGAGACACCACCATAGACTCACTACACACAGACTCACCACCACACAGAGACACCACCACACAGAGACACCCACAGACTCACCACCATACAGAGACCCACAGACTCACCACACAGAGACACACAGACTCACCACCACACAAACTCACCACCACACAGAGACACCCACAGACTCACCACCACACAGAGACACCACCATAGACTCACTACACACAGAGACACCACCACACAGAGACACCACCACACAGAGACACCCACAGACTCACCACCACACAGAGACACCCACAGACTCACCACACAAAGACACCACCACACAGTGACACCCACAGACTCACCACACACAGACTCACCACTCACAGACTCACCACTCACAGACTCACCACCACACAGACTCACCACCACACAGAGACACCCACAGACTCACCACCACACAGAGACACCCACAGACTCACCACCACACAGAGACACCCACAGACTCACCACACAGAGACACCACCACACAGAGACACCCACAGACTCACCACACACAGAGACACCACCACACAGAGACACCACCACACAGAGACCCACAGACTCACCACACAGACTCACCACCACACAGAGACACCACCACACAGAGACACCCACAGACTCACCACCACACAGAGACCCACAGACTCACCACCACACAGAGACACCACCACACAGAGCCCCACAGACTCACCACCACACAGAGACAACCACAGACTCACCACCACACAGAGACCCACAGACTCACCACCACACAGAGACCCACAGACTCACCACACAGAGACCCACAGACTCACCACCACACAGATACCCACAGACTCACCACCACACAGAGACACCCACAGACTCACCACACAGAGACCCACAGACTCACCACACAGACTCACCACCACACAGACTCACCACCACACAGAGACCCACAGACTCACCACCACACAGAGACACCACCACACAGAGACCCACAGACTCACCACCACACAGACTCACCACCACACAGAGACACCACCACACAGAGACCCACAGACTCACCACCACACAGACTCACCACACACAGAGACACCACCACACAGAGACACCACCACACAGAGACCCACAGACTCACCACACAGAGACCCACAGACTCACCACACAGACTCACCACCACACAGACTCACCACCACACAGAGACAACCCACTGGGTGCATCGTGACGGCGAGCGTCCAATCGCGGGCTCGGAGTGCCTCCCACCTGGCCGGAAGGAAGTGACGTCGGCGAGGAATGTGAGGCGCGTGGTCACGTGGCGGCGGCGGTGGGTGGGGCGAGCGCCTCGCAGCACGAGGGACAGCGTGAGGGCCGGGCCCGACGACTCTCGCCGCTGCAGAGCGCCACCGTGACCATCGTGACCATCACCGTGACCACCGTGACCATCGCCACCGTGACCACCGTGATCACGGTGACCACCGTGATCACGGTGATCACCGTGGCCACCGCCGTGACCGCTACCGTGAGCGCCAGAGGGGCACAGTGGCCCGCCGGCTAGGGGCGGAGAGTCGTCGCCCGCGCCGTCCAACAGCAGCAAGAAGACCCTGCCGTCACAGTGCTCGCCCGGTGGCACGGCGCCGGTCGTGGTGGTGGTGGCGGTGGTGGTGGCGGTGGTGGCGGTGGTGGTGGTGACGGTGGTGGCGGTCGTGGTGGTGGGGGTGGTCGTGGTGGTGGTGGTGGTGGCGGTGGTGGCGGTCGTGGTGGTGGGGGTGGTGGTGGCGGTGGTGGTGGTGGTGGCAGAGCCGGGATTGAAATCGGCAGTGGTCACGGTTGTATTGGTAATAGGATTGGTGGTGGTAGCCGTGTATTTAGGGTTGGTGGTGGTAGCGGTGTATTTAGGATTGGTGTTAGCCGTGTATTTGGGAGTGGTGGTGGTAGCGGTGTATTTAGGATTTGTCTTTTCTGTGTATTTAGGATTTGTGTTTTCGGTGTATTTAGGATTGGTGGTGGTAGCGGTGTATTTAGGATTTGTCTTTTCTGTGTATTTAGGATTTGTGTTTTCGGTGTATTTAGGATTGGTGGTGGTAGCGGTGTATTTAGGATTTGTCTTTTCTGTGTATTTAGGATTTGTGTTTTCGGTGTATTTAGGATTGGTGGTGGTAGCGGTGTATTTGGGAGTGGTGGTGGTAGCGGTGTATTTAGGATTTGTCTTTTCTGTGTATTTAGGATTTGTGTTTTCGGTGTATTTAGGATTTGTGTTTTCGGTGTATTTAGGGTTGGTGGTGGTAGCGGTGTATTTAGGATTTGTGTTTTCGGTGTATTTAGGATTTGTGTTTTCGGTGTATTTAGGATTGGTGGTGGTAGCGGTGTATTTAGGATTTGTGTTTTCGGTGTATTTAGGATTGGTGGTGGTAGCGGTGTATTTAGGATTTGTGTTTTCCGTGTATTTAGGATTTGGCCGAGTGGCCGCGGGCTCCTCCGTGCTACGGAAGTCGTCAACCCTCGTGAGTCCACCTCCTGCTCCACCTCCTCCAGCTTCCACCTCCTCCACCTCCTCCTCCACCTCCTCCTCCTCCACCTCCTCCACCTCCTCCTCCTCCTCCTCGTCGTCCGTAGCGAGTATGCGCAGGCGAAATGCGAGGCGGTCGCGGGGCGAGGCAGCCAGCAGAGTCACCGTGCAGCGGGACGTGGCACCAACACCACCACCAGCACCACCACCACCACCAGCACCACCACCACCACCACCAGCACCACCACCAACACCACCACCAGCACCACCACCAGCACCACCACCAGGACCACCACCACCACCAGCACCAGCACCACCAGCACCACCAGCACCACCACCACCACCACCAGGACCACCAGGACCACCACCACCACCAGCACCACCACCACCACCAGCACCACCACCACCACCACCAGCACCAGCACCACCAGCACCACCAGCACCACCACCACCACCACCAGGACCACCAGGACCACCACCAGGACCACCACCAGCACCACCACCAGCACCACCACCACCAGCACCACCACCACCACCACCAGCACCACGGTGCCACACGGCGCGGGCGCTCGCCAGCACGGCTCCGTCGGCCCGGACGAAGCCACCGCACTGCTCCAGGACACTCACTGGGACAGGGACAGAGCAGGGGGACGAGGGGATTGGTGGAGAGCTGGGGGCACCGTAATGGTGGTGGTCATGGTCACGGTGGTGGTCACCGTGGTGGTCACGGTGGTGGTGGTGGTCACAGTGGTGGTGGTCACGGTGGTGGTGATGGTCACGGTGGTGGTCATGGTCACGGTGGTGGTGGTGGTCACGGTGGTGGTGGTCACGGTGGTGGTGGTGGTGGTCACGGTGGTGGTGGTGGTCACAGTGGTGGTGGTCAGGGTGGTGGTGGTCACGGTGGTGGTGGTCACGGTGGTGGTGACAGTGGTGGTGGTGGTGATGGTGGTGGTGGTCACGGTGGTGGTGGTGGTGGTCACGGTGGTGGTGGTCACGGTGGTGGTCACGGTGGTGGTGGTGGTCACAGTTTAATTCGTAGTTTCGTGGTAATTAATTGAAGGTGGAGGGGTTACCAGCCCCTCGCACCCGTCCAGAGCCCCCGTTTAGCCCCTGTGGTGGACACAGACGCCATGAGGGGAGGAGCCAATCACAATTGGATCTCCCCCCACAGCGCTGTCCACGACAGAGTTGCCCGTCCGGCACCGCGAGGAGGTAGGGGGTTGTTTTGCCGGACCTATTACCTATTACCATCATTAGGGGAAAAAACGGTGATCCAATTTCCGACCCCCAGGAACAGGTTCGCAGATTTGCTGAGCATTTCTGTGAGGTCCTGGGGGAGGGAAAATCCCTCAGCCAGGAAAACATCGTGGCACAAAGTGAGGATGACCCTGCTGAGGCTGCGGTGCCTCAAATATTGGATGAAGTCACCCCCTGTGAGTGGCTGGCTGAGGTGCCAGCTGCTGATGAAGTATTGAAGGCGATCCGGAGTCTGAGACCAGGAAAGGCAGCGGGCAGAGATGATCTCCCAAGCGAAATGCTGAGGGAGGGTGGCGTTTGTGCACAGACTGCCCTATATGACATCATAACAACAGTCTGGACCACTGGACGGGTTCCGCAGGATTGGAAGGATGCCCTGGTGGTCCCCCTTTTTAAGAAGGGGGACCGCACAGACTGTAACAACTACAGGGGCATCTCACTCCTCAGTGTGCCGGGAAAGGTCCTGGCAAGGATTATTCAACATCGCCTTGCCAGGCACGCTGAGGAGAGGCTTGCGGAGCCCCAATGCGGTTTCAGGAAAGGGCGGTCCTGCACAGATGCCATATTTTCTGTCCGTCTGCTACAGCAGAGGTGTAGGGAATTCCAACAAGACCTACATCTCTGCTTTATTGACCTGGTCAAGGCCTATGATACCATCAGTAGGCCTGGGCTCTGGGTCGTTCTTCGTGCTTTTGGAGTACCTGACCCTCTGCTCACGATCATTAAGGACCTTCATGATGGTGAGCGGGCCCGGGTAAAACTACGTGGCCGGGAGTCAGAGCCATTCCCTGTACACCTTGGGGTGCGACAGGGATGTCCTCTGGCTCCCACATTATTTAACATCTATTTTGACCACGTAGTTCGTGAAGCCTTCAATAGCTGTACCGGGGGAATCTCCATATGGTACAGATATAATGGGAGGCTAATCGATGCCCGGGTGCGGTCAAGGGATGGCTCCCTATTGCTCAACCACGTTATGTATGCCGATGATTTGGTAATAGCTGCTCAGTCAGAGGAGGAGTTGGAGACGCTGCTGCTGAGACTGGAGCGTGCCACTAAGAGGTGGGGCCTTACCATCAGCCCCACCAAAACTAAGCACCTGCCTGGGTATTTTGTACCATCGGACACTCCACCCCCACAACTCCCAATCGGTGATGGGGCAGTTGTGGAGAGAGTGGAGAGTTTCCCATACCTGGGCAGTGTGCTTATGACTGGCTCCAGTTTAACAGCAGAGGTCTCACTCCGAATCAGTCGAGCGGCAATATCTTTTCATCGGTTGCGTAACGCTGTGTGGAAGCTACCTGGTCTGTCGCTCCGCACTAAGCTTCAGGTCTTCTCGGCCACGGTCATTCCCTCCCTTCTCTACGCTTGCGAAACGTGGACCCCCCTAATGGAACATCTTCGCCGGTTAGAAACATTTAGGCTGGCCTGCCTACGATCCATCCTGGGTTTAACCAGACTGGATTGTGTGAGGAGCTCACAAATCCTTGAAAGATCTGGGCAAGGTCCCATCGGTGAGCTCCTCCGGCAGGCAAGGCTGCGTTGGCTGGGTCATGTAGCCCGCATGCCCAGCCACCGCATGCCGAAACAGCTTTTGTTTGGCCGGATTGAGGGGGCTAAGCGGGCGCGGCACGGGCTAGAGAAGAGATGGAGTGATGTGGTACAGGAGGACGTGGAGCTGAGTGGACTTGCCGATGACTGGTACCAGCGGTGTCAAGATCGGCCTCTGTGGAGGAGGCTCGTGAAGGACGCTACTGGGCAGTTGGAGGCAGTCGCCCTCCAACAACAACGGAGGGCGGAGGAGCGACGCTCACAACAACGAGCGGAGCGCCGGGTGGCTAAAGCACAGCAGGTTGGCACAGTAGGGGGCACAGGTGGTGCATCAGCCAGTCATCTCAGTCGACCCGTGGCACCTGCTGGGTCTGCCCCGTGACCTCCTGCCAGCGGGCGTTCGACACTTCACGTGGCCTCAGGGTGCACATAGCCTGGCACAAGCGTCGTGGTGACGTCACCGCCACTTAGTGGCGAATGGCGGTTGTTGTTGTTGGTGGTCACAGTGGTGGTGGTCACGGTGGTGGTGGTGGTGGTCACGGTGGTGGTGGTGGTCACGGTGGTGGTGGTCACGGTGGTGGTGGTGGTGGTCACGGTGGTGGTGGTGGTCACGGTGGTGGTGGCGGTGGTGGTGGTCACGGTGGTGGTGGTCACGATGGTGGTGGTGGTGGAGGTTGTGGTGGTGGTGGTGGTCACGGTGGTGATGGTGGTGATGGTGGTCACGGTGGTGGTGGTCACGGTGGTGGTAGTGGTCACGGTCGTGGTCACGGTAGTCACGGTGGTGGTGGTGGTCACGGTGGTGGTGGTGGTGGTCACGGTGGTGGTGGTGGTCACGGTGGTGGTGGTGGTCAGGGTGGTGGCGGTGGTGGTGATGGTGGTGATGGTGGCGGTGGTGGTGATGGTGGTGGTGGTGGTCACGGTGGTGGTGGTGGTGGTGGTCACGGTGGTGGTGGTGGTCACGGTGGTGGTGGTGGTCACGGTGGTGGTGGTGGTCACGGTGGTGGTGATGGTGGAGGTTGTGGTAGTGGTGACAGACTGTAACAACTACAGGGGCATCTCCCTTTTCAGCGTGAGGCCGGCAAAGGTCCCGGCAAGGATTATTCAACATCGCCGCCTTGCCAGGCACGCTGAGGAGAGGCTTGCGGAGCCCCAATGCGGTTTCAGGAAAGGGCGGTCCTGCACAGATGCCATATTTTCTGTCCGTCTGCTACAGCAGAGGTGTAGGGAATTCCAGCAAGACCCACATCTCTGCTTTGATTCTTTCGGTAAAGTCACCACGTAGAATGAGAATAAAATGATAAATTAATAAAATAAAATAGCACGATAAAAATTCTCACGACGTTTCGGCCACAGCACGAGCGGCCTTCATCAGGTGAAGGGACCAGGCTGTCTGGAGGACAGCGCTGGAGCGATCAAAGCCAAGCTCAGACCGCGACCTTTAAGCTGTGTGAGAGGAAACAGAGCGCCTTGACAAAGGAATTAGCATAAACAATTAGCATTTAATTGGCGGATTTAGCATGATGAACGGTGTAGAGGGGGTGAACATGTGCAGACAGGCGAGAGGGGAGGGTGAGTTTACATATTGATGGTGTGAAAAGGGAATTGAAGCTGCTGCGAAAATTTGGGATACCACTACTTGAAAAAATATATATACTGTACCATTGACAATTAGTTAAATGTTTGGTTCGGATAATTTAGCATTGAAATACCTGAGTGATCAGCTTGTGACTGGTCACAGAAATGGCTATGTTAAAGTCAAAGCCTACACATCCACAGAGGCACCTAGTACAAATCAAACAGGAGAATTTAGCATTGAAATAGCTGCGTGATTAGCTTGTGACTGGTCATAGAAATAGCTATGTTAAAGTCAAAGCCTACACATCCACAGAGGCACCTAGTACAAATCAAACAGGAGAATTTAGAATTGAAATAGCTGAGTGATTAGCTTGTGACTGGTCACAGAAATAGCTATGTTAAAGTCAAAGCCTACACATCCACAGAGGCACCTAGTACAAGTCAAACAGGATAATTTAGCATTGAAATAATTGCAAACCGACCGGCTACCATGAGAGATTCGTTCATGAGGCCATTCACATATACAAGCACAGAGACAATTTCAACCGAGAAGATGGATTCTGGCTTAGTAACCATTGGAAAGATGTTTTAAACCATTTCCGTTCCTGATTAATTGTATTTTACGATGACCTTCAGACCGCAGCTCTTTCGCCAGCATTGACTCTTAATACCTCTCACACCACGGTTAATGGTATGGTTTACAACATGGAGTATAACAGCGCCTCGCAGCTGTCTCTCTCCCCCTCCTCTGTTCCGACCATGGATGAACTCGTCCGTCTGAACGGGGCCCATAGCTATCCGTGGTGCTGACGCTGAGGGTAAGAATCCACCCATTTTTTCGCCATATAGCATCGTTATATATAACGACTTATGGTTGATAGCTTAGCTGATTGGAGAATATATAGAGTTTATTGATAACATTGAGGTAGTTTAAATTGTAGTTTTTTTATTGGTTTAATATATGGTATTCATTAAATAGTGTAGTGTATACCCAGTTACTGTTAATAGCTCAGCTTATTGAAGAATATGTTGAGTACATTTATTATATTGATGTAATTTAGACTTAGGTCTTTTCACATCGGTTTACTGTATGATAGTCGAGTTGTTGCAGCCCCTTTGGCGTCCATGTACTAGGTGCCTCTGTAGATGTGTAGGCTTTGACTTTAACATAGCTATTTCTGTGACCAGTCACAAGCTAATCACTCAGTTATGTCAATGCTAAATTCTCCTGTTTGATTTGTACTAGGTGCCTCTGTGGATGTGTAGGCTTTGACTTTAACATAGCTATTTCTGTGACCAGTCACAAGCTAATCACTCAGTTATGTCAATGCTAAATTCTCCTGTTTTATTTGTACTAGGTGCCTCTGTGGATGTGTAGGCTTTGACTTTAACATAGCTATTTCTGTGACCAGTCACAAGCTAATCACTCAGTTATGTCAATGCTAAATTCTCCTGTTTGATTTGTACTAGGTGCCTCTGTGGATGTGTAGGCTTTGACTTTAACATAGCTATTTCTGTGACCAGTCACAAGCTAATCACTCAGCTATTTCAATGCTAAATTCTCCTGTTTGATTTGTACTAGGTGCCTCTGTGGATGTGTAGGCTTTGACTTTAACATAGCTATTTCTGTGACCAATCACAAGCTAATCACTCAGCTATTTCAATGCTAAATTCTCCTGTTTGATTTGTACTAGGTGCCTCTGTGGATGTGTAGGCTTTGACTTCAACATAGCCATTTCTGTGACCAGTCACAAGCTAATCACTCAGTTATGTCAATGCTAAATTCTCCTGTTTGATTTGTACTAGGTGCCTCTGTGGATGTGTAGGCTTTGACTTTAACATAGCCATTTCTGTGACCAGTCACAAGCTAATCACTCAGCTATTTCAATGCTAAATTCTCCTGTTTGATTTGTACTAGGTGCCTCTGTGGATGTGTAGGCTTTGACTTTAACATAGCCATTTCTGTGACCAGTCACAAGCTAATCACTCAGCTATTTCAATGCTAAATTCTCCTGTTTGATTTGTACTAGGTGCCTCTGTGGATGTGTAGGCTTTGACTTTAACATAGCTATTTCTATGACAGTCACAAGCTAATCACTCAGCTATTTCAATGCTAAATTCTCCTGTTTGATTTGTACTAGGTGCCTCTGTGGATGTGTAGGCTTTGACTTTAACATAGCCATTTCTGTGACCAGTCACAAGCTAATCACTCAGCTATATCAATGCTAAATTCTCCTGTTTGATTTGTACTAGGTGCCTCTGTGGATGTGTAGGCTTTGACTTTAACATAGCCATTTCTGTGACCAGTCACAAGCTAATCACTCAGTTATTTCAATGCTAAATTCTCCTGTTTGATTTGTACTAGGTGAGTCTGTAGATGTGTAGGCTTTGACTTTAACATAGCCATTTCTGTGACCAGTCACAAGCTAATCACTCAGCTATTTCAATGCTAAATTCTCCTGTTTGATTTGTACTAGGTGCCTCTGTGGATGTGTAGGCGTTGACTTTAACATAGCCATTTCTGTGACCAGTCACAAGCTAATCACTCAGCTATTTCAATGCCAAATTCTCCTGTTTGATTTGTACTAGGTGCCTAGGTGGATGTGTAGGCTTTGACTTTAACATAGCCATTTCTGCGACCAGTCACAAGCTGATCACGCAGCTATTTCAATGCTAAATTATCCGTACCAAACATTTAACTAATTGTCAATGGTACAGTATATATTTTTTTTCAAGTAGTGGTATCCCAAATTTTCGCAGCAGCTTCAATTCCCTTTTCACACCATCAATAGGTAAACTCACCCTCCTAGCCTGTCTGCACATGTTCACCCCCTCTACACCGTTCATCATGCTAAATCCGCCAATTAAATGCTAATTGTTTATGCTAATTCCTTTGTCAAGGCGCTCTGTTTCCTCTCACACAGCTTAAAGGTCGCGGTCTGAGCTTGGCTTTGATCGCTCCAGCGCTGTCCTCCAGACAGCCTGGTCCCTTCACCTGATGAAGGCCGCTTGTGTTGTGGCCGAAACGTCGTGAGAATTTTGATCGTGTTATCTTATTTTATTAATTTATTATTTTATTCTCATTCTACGTGGTGACTTTACCGAAAGAACCGAAGAAGATGAATCCTTGCTTTAAATCGAAACCTACATCTCTGCTTTATTGACCTGGTCAAGGCCTATGATACCATCAGTAGGCCTGGGCTCTGGGTCGTTCTTCGTGCATTTGGAGTACCTGACCCTCTGCTCACGATCATTAAGGACCTTCATGATGGTGAGCGGGCCCGGGTAAAACTACGTGGCCGGGAGTCGGAGCCATTCCCTGTACACCTTGGGGTGCGACAGGGATGTCCTCTGGCTCCCACATTATTTAACATCTATTTTGACCGCGTAGTTCGTGAAGCCTTTAATAGCTGTACCGGAGGAATCTCCGATTGGTACAGATATAATGGGAGGCTGATCGATGCCCGGGTGCGGTCAAGAGATGGCTCCCTATTGCTCAACCACGTTATGTATGCCGATGATTTGGTAATAGCTGCTCAGTCAGAGGAGGATTTGGAGACGCTGCTGCTGAGACTGGAGCGTGCCACTAAGAGGTGGGGCCTTACCATCAGCCCCACCAAAACTAAGCACCTGCCTGGGTATTTTGTACCATCGGACACTCCACCCCCACAACTCCCAATCGGTGATGGGGAAGTTGTGGAGAGAGTGGAGAGTTTCCCATACCTGGGCAGTGTGCTTATGACCGGCTCCGGTTTAACAGCGGAGGTCTCACTCCGAATCAGTCGAGCGGCAATATCTTTTCATCGGTAGCGTAACGCTACCTGATGTTTCACTGCGCATGAAGCTTCGAGTTTCCACGGCTCCGGTAATGCCCTCCCTTCTCTACGCTTGCAAAGCGTGGCCGTCCCTAACGGAACATCTCTGCCGGTGAGAAACATTCAGACTGGCCGGCCTACCATCCGTCCTGGGTCCAACCAGGCTGGAGTGTTTGAGGAGCTCACACATCCTTGAACGTGAGGCTGCGTTGGCTGGGCCATGTAGCCCCACATGCCCAGACACGGCATGCCCCAATCACCGCCTACCACAGCCGCTTGTATTTGGCCGCATAGAGAAGGCTAAATGGTGAACACAGTTACATGGTGAACACAGTGGCATGGTGAACACAGTGGCATGGTGAACACAGTGGCATGGTGAACACAGTGGCATGGTGAACACAGCGACATGGTGAACACAGCGACAGGGTGAACACAGCGACAGGGTGAACACAGAGACATGGTGAACACAGCGACATGGTGAACACAGTGACATGGTGAACACAGCGACATGGTGAACACAGTGACATGGTGAACACAGCGACATGGTGAACACAGTGAAATGGTGAACACAGTGACATGGTGAACACAGTGAAATGGTGAACACAGTGGCATGGTGAACACAGCGACATGGTGAACACAGCGACAGGGTGAACACAGCGACATGGTGAACACAGCGACAGGGTGAACACAGAGACATGGTGAACACAGCGACATGGTGAACACAGTGACGTGGTGAACACAGTGACATGGTGAACACAGCGACATGGTGAACACAGCGACATGGTGAACACAGTGAAATGGTGAACACAGTGACATGGTGAACACAGCGACATGGTGAACACAGCGACATGGTGAACACAGTGACATGGTGAACACAGTGACATGGCCATGGTGAACACAGTGACATGGTGAACACAGCAGCATGGTGAACACAGCGACATGGTGAACA
This sequence comes from Petromyzon marinus, assembly GCF_048934315.1. Lineage (NCBI taxonomy): Eukaryota > Metazoa > Chordata > Hyperoartia > Petromyzontiformes > Petromyzontidae > Petromyzon > Petromyzon marinus. The sequence continues at coordinate 3,604,566 of NC_133741.1, read as the reverse complement.
CAGTGACATGGTGAACACAGTGACATGGTGAACACAGCGACATGGTGAACACAGCGACATGGTGAAGACAGCGACATGGTGAACACAGCGACATGGTGAACACAGTGACATGGCCATGGTGAACACAGTGACATGGTGAACACAGCGACATGGTGAACACAGCGACATGGTGAACACAGTGACATGGTGAACACAGCGACATGGTGAACACAGTGGCATGGTGAACACAGCGACATGGTGAACACAGTGACATGGCCATGGTGAACACAGCGACATGGTGAACACAGCGACATGGTGAACACAGCGACATGGTGAACAGTGACATGGTGAACACAGCGACAGGGTAAACACAGCGACATGGTGAACACAGCGACATGGTGAACACAGTGACATGGTGAACACAGCGACATGGTGAACACAGCGACATGGTGAACACAGTGACATGGTGAACACAGCGACATGGTGAACACAGTGACATGGTGAACACAGAGACATGGTGAACACAGCGATATGGTGAACACAGTGACATGGTGAACACAGCGACAGGGTGAACACAGAGACATGGTGAACACAGCGACATGGTGAACACAGTGACGTGGTGAACACAGTGACATGGTGAACACAGCGACATGGTGAACACAGCGACATGGTGAACACAGTGAAATGGTGAACACAGTGACATAGTGAACACAGCGACATGGTGAACACAGCGACATGGTGAACACAGTGACATGGTGAACACAGTGACATGGCCATGGTGAACACAGTGACATGGTGAACACAGCAGCATGGTGAACACAGCGACATGGTGAACACAGTGACATGGTGAACACAGTGACATGGTGAACACAGCGACATGGTGAACACAGCGACATGGTGAAGACAGCGACATGGTGAACACAGCGACATGGTGAACACAGTGACATGGCCATGGTGAACACAGTGACATGGTGAACACAGCGACATGGTGAACACAGCGACATGGTGAACACAGTGACATGGTGAACACAGCGACATGGTGAACACAGTGGCATGGTGAACACAGCGACATGGTGAACACAGTGACATGGCCATGGTGAACACAGCGACATGGTGAACACAGCGACATGGTGAACACAGCGACATGGTGAACAGTGACATGGTGAACACAGCGACAGGGTGAACACAGCGACATGGTGAACACAGCGACATGGTGAACACAGTGACATGGTGAACACAGCGACATGGTGAACACAGCGACATGGTGAACACAGTGACATGGTGAACACAGTGACATGGTGAACACAGCGGCATGGTGAACACAGCGACATGGTGAACACAGCGACATGGTGAACACAGTGACATGGTGAACACAGTGACATGGTGAACACAGCGACATGGTGAACACAGCGACATGACCAGGGTGAACACAGTGACATGGTGAACACAGCGACATGGTGAACACAGTGACATGGTGAACACAGTGACATGGTGAAACAGCGACATGGTGAACACAGCGACATGGTGAACACAGCGATATGGTGAACACAGTGACATGGTGAACACAGCGACATGGTGAACACAGCGACATGGTGAACACAGCGACATGACCATGGTGAAAACAGGGACATGGTGAACACAGTGACATGGTGAACACAGCGACATGGTGAACACAGCGACATGGCCATGGTGAACACAGCGACATGGTGAACACAGTGACATGGACATGGTGAACACAGCGACATGGTGAACACAGTGACATGGTGAACACAGTGACATGGTGAACACAGTGGCATGGTGAACACAGCGACATGGTGAACACAGTGACATGGTGAACACAGCGACATGGTGAACACAGCGACATGGTGAACACAGCGACATGCCCATGGTGAACACAGCGACATGGTGAACACAGTGACATGGTGAACACAGTGACATGGTGAACACAGCGACATGGTGAACACAGCGACATGGTGAACACAGCGACATGGTGAACACAGCGACATGGTGAACACAGTTACATGGCCATGGTGAACACAGCGACATGGTGAACACAGCGACATGGTGAACACAGCGACATGGTGAGCACAGCGACATGGTGAACACAGCAGCATGGTGAACACAGCGACATGGTGAACACAGTGACATGGTGAACACAGCGACATGGTGAACACAGCGACATGGCTATGGTGAACACAGCGACATGGTGAACACAGTGACATGGTGAACACAGCGACATGGTGAACACACTGACATGGTGAACACAGCGACATGGTGAACACAGTGACATGGTGAACACAGCGACATGGTGAACACAGCGACATGGTGAACACAGTGACGTGGTGAACACAGCGACATGGTGAACACAGCGACATGGTGAACACAGCGACATGACCATGGTGAACACAGCGACATGGTGAACACAGCGACATGACCATGGTGAACACAGCGACATGGTGAACACAGTGACATGGTGAACACCGCGACATGGTGAACACAGTGACATGGTGAACACAGTGACATGGTGAACACAGCGACATGGTGAACACAGCGACATGGTGAACACAGCGACATGGTGAACACAGTGACATGGTGAACACAGCGACATGGTGAACACAGTGACGTGGTGAACACAGCGACATGGTGAACACAGCGACACGGTGAACACAGCGACATGGTGAACACAGTGACATGGGGAACACAACGACATGGTGAACACAGCGACATGGTGAACACAGTGACATGGTGAACACAGCGACATGGTGAACACAGCGACATGACCATGGTGAACACAGCGACATGGTGAACACAGCGACATGGTGAACACAGCGACATGGTGAACACAGCGACATGGCCATGGTGAACACAGTGACATGGTGAACACAGTGACATGGTGAACACAGTGGCATGGTGAACACAGTGACATGGTGAACACAGTGACATGGTGAACACAGCGATATGGCCATGGTGAACACAGCGCCATGGTGAACACAGCGCCATGGTGAACACAGTGACATGGTGAACACAGCGACATGACCATGGTGAACACAGTGACATGGTGAACACAGCGCCATGGTGAACACAGCGACGTGGTGAACACAGTGACATGGTGAACACAGTGACATGGTGAACACAGCGACATGGTGAACACAGTGACATGGTGAACACAGTGACATGGTGAACACAGCGACATGGTGAACACAGCGACATGGTGAACACAGCGACATGGTGAACACAGTGGCATGGTGAACACAGCGACATGGTGAACACAGTGACATGGTGAACACAGTGACATGGTGAACACAGCGACATGGTGAACACAGCGACATGACCATGGTGAACACAGCGACATGGTGAACACAGCGACATAATGAACACAGCTACATGGTGAACACAGAGACATGGTGAACACAACAACATGGTGAACACAGCGGGAGGGTGAACACAGCGACATGGTGAACACAGCGACATGGTGAACAGTGACATAGTGAACACAGCGACATGGTGAACACAGTGACATGGTGAACACAGTGACATGGTGAACACAGCGACATGGTGAACACAGCGACATGGTGAACACAGCGACATGGTGAACACAGTGACATGGTGAACACAGCGACATGGTAACCACAGCGACATGGTGAACACAGTGACATGGTGAACACAGCGACATGGTGAACACAGTGACATGACCATGGTGAACACAGTGACATGACCATGGTGAACACAGCGACATGGTGAACACAGCGACATGGTGAACACAGTGACACGGTGAACACAGCGACATGGTGAACACAGTGACATGGTGAACACAGCGACATGGTGAATACAGTGACATGGTGAACACAGTGACATGGTGAACACTGTGACGTGGTGAACACAGCGACATGGTGAACACAGCGACATGACCATGGTGAACACAGTGACATGGTGAACACAGTGACATGGTGAACACTGCGACATGGTGAACACAGTGACATGGTGAACACAGTGACATGGTGAACACAGCGACATGGTGAACACAGTGACATGGTGAACACAGCGACATGGTGAACACAGCGACATGGTGAACACAGCCACAGGGTGAACACAGCAACATGGTGAACACAGCGACATGGTGAACACAGTGACATGGTGAACACAGCGACATGGTGAACACAGCGACATGGTGAACACAGCGACATGGTGAACACAGCGACAGGGTGAACACAGTGACATGGTGAACACAGCGACATGGTGAATACAGTGACATGGTGAACACAGCGACATGGTGAACACTGTGACGTGGTGAACACAGCGACATGGTGAACACAGCGACATGACCATGGTGAACACAGTGACATGGTGAACACAGTGACATGGTGAACACTGCGACATGGTGAACACAGTGACATGGTGAACACAGTGACATGGTGAACACAGTGACATGGTGAACACAGCGACATGGTGAACACAGCGACATGGTGAACACAGCCACAGGGTGAACACAGCAACATGGTGAACACAGCGACATGGTGAACACAGTGACATGGTGAACACAGCGACATGGTGAACACAGCGACATGGTGAACACAGCGACATGGTGAACACAGCGACATGGTGAACACAGTGACATGGTGAACACAGCGACAGGGTGAACACCGAGGGGGAGTTCACCTGACTTGAGTCTCCCCGTGGCTCTCTGAGCCAAGTCCAAACTCAGGGCGAGCAACAGCGGCAGTGCGGATACCCTCATCCTGATGGTGTCTCTCTCTGTCTGTGTGTGTGTCTCTGTGTGTGTCTCTGTGTGTGTGTCTCTGTGTGTGTGTCTGTGTGTGTCTGTGTGTGTGTGTCACTGTGTGTGTGTCTCTGTGTGTGTGTCTCTCTGTGTGTGTCTCTGTGTGTGTGTCACTGTGTGTGTGTCTCTGTGTGTCTGTGTCTTTCTGTGTCACTGTGTGTGTTACTGTGTCACTGTGTGTGTCTGTGTCACTGTGTGTGTGTCACTGTGTGTGTGTCTCTGTGTGTGTCTCTGTGTGTGTGTCACTGTGTGTGTGTCACTGTGTGTGTCTCTGTGTGTTTGTCACTGTGTGTGTGTCTCTGTGTGTGTGTCACTGTGTGTGTGTCTCTGTGTGTGTCTCACTGTGTCACTGTGTGTGTTACTGTGTGTCACTGTGTCACTGTGTGTTCTACTGTGTGTCACTGTGTGTCTCTGTGTCAGCGGCAGTGCGGATACCCTCATCCTGATGGTGTCTCTCTCTGTCTGTGTCTGTGTGTGTCTCTGTGTGTGTCTCTGTGTGTGTGTCTCTGTGTGTGTGTGTCACTGTGTGTGTCTCTGTGTGTGTCTCTGTGTGTTTGTCTCTGTGTGTGTGTCTCTGTGTGTCACTGTGTGTGTCTCTGTGTGTGTGTCTCTGTGTGTCACTGTGTGTGTCTCTGTGTGTGTGTCTCTCTCTCTGTGTGTGTGTCACTGTGTGTGTCTCTGTGTATCTGTGTCTTTCTGTGTCACTGTGTGTGTGTCACTGTGTGTGTCACTGTGTGTCTCTGTGTCAGCGGCAGTGCGGATACACTCATCCTGATGGTGTCTCTCTCTGTGTGTGTCTCTCTGTGTGTGTCTCTCTGTGTGTGTGTGTCTCTCTGTGTGTGTCTCTGTGTGTGTGTCTCTCTGTGTGTGTCTCTCTGTGTGTGTCTCTGTGTGTGTGTGTCTCTGTGTGTGTGTCTGTGTGTCTCTGTGTGTGTGTCTCTGTGTGTGTGTGTCTGTGTGTGTCACTGTGTGTGTGTCACTGTGTGTGTCTCTGTGTGTGTGTGTGTCTCTGTGTGTGTCTCTGTGTGTCACTGTGTGTGTCTCTCTCTGTGTGTCACTGTGTGTGTCTCTGTGTGTCTGTGTCTTTCTGTGTCACTGTGTGTGTGTTACTGTGTCACTGTGTCACTGTGTGTCTCTGTGTCAGCGGCAGTGCGGATACACTCATCCTGATGGTGTCTCTCTCTGTGTGTGTCTCTCTGTGTGTGTCTCTGTGTGTGTGTGTCTCTCTCTGTGTGTGTCTCTGTGTGTGTGTGTCTCTCTGTGTGTGTCTCTCTGTGTGTGTCTCTGTGTGTGTGTGTCTCTGTGTGTGTGTGTCTGTGTGTCTCTGTGTGTGTGTCTCTCTGTGTGTCTCTGTGTGTGTGTGTCTCTGTGTGTGTGTCTCTCTGTGTGTGTCTCTCTGTGTGTGTCTCTCTGTGTGTCTCTCTGTGTGTGTGTCTCTCTGTGTGTGTCTCTCTGTGTGTGTCTCTGTGTGTGTGTCTCTGTGTGTTACTGTGTCTCTCGGTTTCACTGTGTGTCTCTGTGTGTGTTAATGTGTCTCTCTGTGTATGTGTCTCTCTGTGTGTGTCTCTCTCTGTGTGTCACTGTGTGTGTGTGTGTGTCACTGTGTGTGTGTCACTGTGTGTGTCTCTGTGTGTGTGTGTCTATCACTGTGTGTCTGTGTGTCACTGTGTGTCTCTGTGTGTCACTGTGTGTGTCTCTGTGTCTGTGTGTCTGTGTGTGTGTATCTGTGTCTCTCTGTGTCACTGTGTGTCTGTGTGTGCGTCTGTGTGTGTGTGTCTCACTGTGTGTCTCACTGTGTGTGTCTCACTGTGTGTGTGTCTCTGTGTGTGTGTCACTGTGTGTCACTGTGTGTGTCTGTGTGTGTGTGTCTGTGTGTGTCACTGTGTGTGTGTCTGTGTGTGTCTGTGTGTGTGTTTTGTCTGTGTGTGTGTCTCACTGTGTGTGTCTGTGTGTGTCTGTGTGTGTGTGTCTGTGTGTGCGTCTCTGTGTGTCAGTTTATGTTGTCTGAGTAGTTGTGACGATGATAGTGGTGGTGGTGATATTGGTGGTGATAGTGGTGGTGGTAGTGGTGGTGGTGATAGTGGTGGTGGTGGTGGTAGTGATAGTGGTGACAGTGGTGATAGTGGTGGTGATAGTGGTGGTGGTGGTAGTGGTGGTGGTGGTAGTGTTGGTTGTGATAGTGGTGGTAGTGGTGGTGGTGGTAGTGGTGGTGGTGGTAGTGGTGGTGGTGGTAGTGGTGGTTGTGATAGTGGTGGTAGTGGTGGTGGTGACAGTGGTGATAGTAGTGGTGGTAGTGGTGGTGGTGATAGTGGTGGTGGTGGTGATAGTGGTGATAGTAGTGGTGGTAGTGGTGGTGGTGATGATAGTGATAGTGGTGGTGGTGATAGTGGTGGTAGTGGTGATGATAGTGATAGTGGTGGTAGTGGTGATGATAGTGGTGGTGGTGATAGTAGTGGTAGTGGTGGTAGTGGTGGTAGTGGTGGTGGTGGTAGTTGTGGTGGTGGTGGTGATAGTGGTGGTGGTGACAGTGGTGATAGTAGTGATAGTGGTGGTGGTGATAGTAGTGGTAGTGGTGGTAGTGATAGTGGTGGTAGTGGTGATGATAGAGGTGATGATAGTGGTGATAGTGGTGATGGTGGTGATAGTGGTGGTGGTGACAGTAGTGGTGGTAGTGGTGGTAATGGCAGTGGTGGTGGTGATAGTAGTGGTAGTGGTGGTGACAGTAGTGGTGGTAGTGATAGTGATAGTAGTGGTGGTAGTGGTGATGATAGTGGTGATGGTGGTGACAGTGGTGGTGGTGACGACGCTGCTTCTGCTTGATGATGATGATGGGGCCCTGGGTTCTTGAGACGAATTCCGTCACCACCCCCCACACCCCCCACCACCACCCCCCCACACCCCCCACCACCACCCCCCCCACACCCCCCCACACCCCCCCCCACCCCTCATCATCCTCCATGCCAACGCTGATGCAGGACACAGCAATGCTGACGCACGCGCCAGAAACAAAGAGGCAGATCGCCCACCCACAACACCCACCCACTACCACCCACCCACAACACCCACCCACCACCACCCACCCACTACCACCCACCCACCACCACCCACCCACAACACCCACCCACTACCACCCACCCACTACCACTCACCACCACCCACCCACCCACAACACCCACCCACTACCACCCACCCACTACCACCCACCCACTACCACCCACCCACAACACCCACCCACTACCACCCACCCACAACACCCACCCACCACCACCCACCCACTACCACCCACCCACCACCACCCACCCACAACACCCACCCACTACCACCCACCCACTACCACTCACCACCACCCACCCACCCACAACACCCACCCACTACCACCCACCCACTACCACCCACCCACTACCACCCACCCACAACACCCACCCACCACCACCCACCCACAACACCCACCCACCACCACCCACCCACTACCACCCACCCACCACCACCCACCCACAACACCCACCCACTACCACCCACCCACTACCACCCACCACCACCCACCCACAACACCCACCCACTACCACCCACCCACTACCACCACCCACCCACTACCACCCACCCACAACACCCACCCACTACCACCCACCCACAACACCCACCCACCCACAACACCCACCCACAACCACCCACAACAAACACCCACAACACTCACCCACCACCACCCACACACAACACCCACCCACCACCACCCACCCACTACCACCCACCCACCACCACCCACCCACAACACCCACCCACTACCACCCACCCACACCCACCACCACCCACCCACCCACAACACCCACCCACTACCACCCACCCACTACCACCCACCCACTACCACCCACCCACAACACCCACCCACTACCACCCACCCACAACACCCACCCACCACCACCCACCCACTACCACCCACCCACCACCACCCACCCACAACACCCACCCACTACCACCCACCCACTACCACCCACCACCACCCACCCACCAACAACACCCACCCACTACCACCCACCCACTACCACCACCCACCCACTACCACCCACCCACAACACCCACCCACTACCACCCACCCACTACCACCCACCCACAACACCCACCCACCCACAACACCCACCCACAACCACCCACAACAAACACCCACAACACTCACCCACCACCACCCACCCACACACCCACCCACCAACACCCACCCACCACCACCACCCACAACATCCACCCACTACCACCCACCCACAACACCCACCCACCCACAACACCCACCCACCACCACCACCCACCCACTACCACCCACCCACCACCACCACCTACCCACTACCACCCACCCACTACCACCCACCCACAACACCCACCCACAACACCCACCCACAACACCCACCCACTACCACCCACCCACCCACAACCACCCACAACAAACACCCACAACACTCACCCACCACCACCCACCCACAACACCCACCCACCACCACCCACCCACCACCACCACCCACCCACCACACCCACGCACTACCACCCACCCACAACACCCACCCACAACACCCACCCACTACCACCCACCCACTACCACCCACCCACTACCACCCACCCACTACCACCCACCCACTACCACCCACCCACTACCACCCACCCACAACACCCACTACCACCCACTACCACCCACTACCACCCACCCACAACACCCACCCACAACACCCACCCACAACATCCAACCACCCACTACCACCCACCCACAACACCCACCCACAACACCCACCCACAACACCCACCCCCCACCACCCACCACCACCACCAACCACCCACAACACCCACCCACCACCAACAACCACCAACAACACCCACCCACAACACCCACCCACTACCACCCACCCACAACACCCACCCACTACCACCCACCCACTACCACCAACCCACAACACCCACCCACAACACCCACCCACCCACAACACCCACCCACAACACCCACCCACAACACCCACTCACCACCACCCACCACCACCACCACCAACCACCCACTACCACCCACCCACTACCACCCACCCACAACACCCACCCACCACCATCAATCACCAACAACACCCACCCACAACACCCACCCACAACACCCACCCACAACACCCACCCACAACACCCACCCACCACCACCACCACCACCCACCCACAACACCCACCCACAACACCCACTCACCACCACCCACGACCACCACCAACCACCCACTACCACCAACCACCCACTACCACCAACCACCCACTACCACCCACCCACAACACCCACCCACCACCACCCACCCACAACACCCACCCACCACCCACAACACCCACCACCAACACCCACCCACCACCACCCACCCACCACCACCCACCCACAACACCCACCCACTACCACCCACCCACAACACCCACCCACCACCACCCACAACACCCACCCACCACCACCCACCCACTACCACCCACCCACCCACAACACCCACCCACCCACAACACCCACCCACAACCACCCACAACAAACACCCACAACACTCACCCACCACCACCCACCCACAACACCCACCCACCACCACCCACCCACCACCACCACCGACCCACCACACCCACCCACAACACCCACCCACAACACCCACCCACTACCACCCACCCACTACCACCCACCCACTACCACCCACCCACTACCACCCACCCACAACACCCACTACCACCCACTACCACCCACTACCACCCACCCACAACACCCACCCACAACACCCACCCACAACATCCACCCACCCACTACCACCCACCCACAACACCCACCCACAACACCCACCCACAACACCCACCCACCACCACCCACCACCACCACCAACCACCCACAACACCCACCCACCACCAACAACCACCAACAACACCCACCCACAACACCCACCCACAACACCCACCCACAACACCCACCATCACCAACCACCAACAACACCCACCCACAACACCCACCCACCACCACCCACCCACAACACCCACCCACAACACCCACCCACCACCACCCACCCACAACACCCACCCACAACACCCACCCACAACACCCACTCACCACCACCCACCACCACCACCAACCACCCACTACCACCCACCCACTACCACCCACCCACAACACCCACCCACCAACAACACCCACCCACAACACCCACCCACAACACCCACCCACAACACCCATCCACCACCACCCACCCACAACACCTACCCACAACACCCACCTACCACCACCAATCACCAACAACACCCACCCACAACACCCACCCACAACACCCACCCACAACATCCACCCACAACACCCACCCACAACACCCACCCACCACCACCACCACCCACCCACAACACCCACCCACCACCACTCACCACCACCCACCCAACACCCACCCACAACACCCACCCACAACACCCACCCACCACCACCCACCACCACCCACCCACAACACCCACTCACCACCACCCACGACCACCACCAACCACCCACTACCACCAACCACCCACTACCACCAACCACCCACTACCACCCACAACACCCACCCACCACCACCCACCCACAACACCCACCCACCACCCACCCACACCACCCACCACCAACACCCACCCACCACCACCCACCCACCACCACCCACCCACAACACCCACCCACTACCACCCACCCACAACACCCACCCACCACCACCCACAACACCCACCCACCACCACCAACCACCCACAACACCCACCCACCACCACCCACCCACAACACCCACCCACAACACCCACCCACCACCACCACCACCACCACCAACCACCAACAACACCCACTACCACCCACCCACAACACCCACCCACCACCATCCATGACCACCACCAACCACCCACTACCACCAACCACCCATTACCACCAACCACCCACTACCACCCACCCACAACACCCACCCACCACCACCCACCCACAACACCCACCCACCACCCACCCACAACACCCACCACCACACCCACCCACCACCACCCACCCACCACCACCCACCCACAACACCCACCCACTAAAACCCACCCACAACACCCACCCACCACCACCCACAACACCCACCACCACCACCAACCACCCACAACACCCACCTACCACCACCCACCCACAACACCCACCCACAACACCCACCCACCACCACCCACCCACAACACCCACCCACAACACCCACCCACAACACCCACCCATAACACCCACCCACAACACCCACCCACAACACCCACCCATAACACCCACCCACCACCACCCACCACCACCACCAACCACCAACAACACCCACTACCACCACCCACCCACAACACCCACCCACAACACCCACCCACCACCACCCACCACCACCACCAACCACACAACACCCACTACCACCACCCACCCACAACACCCACCCACAACACCCACCCACCACCACCCACCACCACCACCAACCACCAACAACACCCACTACCACCACCCACCCACAACACCCACCCACAACACCCACCCACCACCACCCACCCACAACACCCACCCACAACACCCACCCACAACACCCACCCATAACACCCACCCACCACCACCCACCTACAGCACCCACCCACCACGACCAACCACCACCCACCCACAACACCCACCCACAACACCCACCCACAACACCCACCCACAACACCCTCCCACCACCACCCACCCACAACAACCACCCACAACACCCACCCACCACCACCCACAACACCCACCCACAACACCCACCACCCACCAACAACACCCACCCACCAACCCACCCACAACACCCCCCCCCCCACCACCACCACCACCCACCCACAACACGCACCCACCACCACCCACCACCACCCACCCACAACACCCACCCACAACAACCACCCACCACCACCCACCCACAACACCCACCCACCACCACCCACCACCACCCACCCACAACAACCACCCACCCACCACCACCCACCCACAACACCCACCCACCACCACCCACCCACAACACCCACGTACCCACCACCACCCACCCACAACACTCACCCACCCCACCCACTGCTGTGCCAGGCTAGGTGCAGGAGGTCACGTGACAGACCCTGCAGGTGCCATGGGTTGTACTGCTGTACCAGGCTAGGTGCACCTTGAGGCTACTGGGCAGTTGGAGGCAGTCGCGCTCCAACAACACCGGAGGGCGGAGGAGCGACGCTCACAACAACGAGCGGAGCGCCGGGTGGCTAAAGCACAGCAGGTTGGCACAGTAGGGGGCACAGGTGGTGCACCAGCCACTCATCTCAGTCAGTCGACCCGTGGCACCTGGGTCTACCCTGTGACCTCCTGCCAGCGGGCGTTCGACACTTCACGTGGCCTCAGGGTGCACATAGCCTGGCACAAGCGTCGTGGTGACGTCACCGCCACTTAGTGGCGAATGGCGGTTGTTGTTGTCTGTGTCTATCTGTCTGTGTGTGTCTGTGTGTATCTATCTGTCTGTGTGTGTCTGTGTGTCTCTGTGTGTGTCTCTGTGTGTGTCTGTGTATCTGTGTGTGTCTGTATGTGTGTCTGTGTGTGTGTGTCTATGTGCCTGTGTGTGTGTGTCTGTGTGTGTCTATGTGTCTGTATGTGTCTACTGTGTGTGTCTATGTGTGTCTACTGTGTGTGTCTACTGTGTGTCTACTGTGTGTGTCTATGTGTCTGTCTACTGTGTGTGTCTATGTGTGTGTGTGTCTACTGTGTGTGTCTACTGTGTGTGTGTCTATGTGTCTGTGTGTGTGTCTACTGTGTGTGTCTATGTGTCTGTGTGTGTGTCTGTGTGTGTGTGTGTCTACTGTGTGTGTCTATGTGTCTGTGTGTGTCTACTGTGTGTGTCTATGTGTGTCTACGGTGTGTGTCTACTGTGTGTGTGTCTATGTGTCTGTGTGTGTGTCTACTGTGTGTGTGTCTATGTGTCTGTGTGTGTGTGTCTACTGTGTGTGTCTATGTGTCTGTGTGTGTGTCTGTGTGTGTGTGTCAACTGTGTGTGTGTCTATGTGTCTGTGTGTGTGTCTACTGTGTGTGTCTATGTGTCTGTGTGTGTGTCTACTGTGTGTGTCTATGTGTCTGTGTGTGTCTATGTGTCTGTGTGTGTCTATGTGTCTGTGTGTGTGTCTGTGTGTGTGTCTATGTGTCTGTGTGTGTGTCTGTGTGTGTGTCTATGTGTCTGGGGGTCTAATCACCGGCTCCGATAATTATCGGAGCCGGTTCTGGGCCTCCCCCAGGTCGATTCAGCCTCAACTGAGTAGCTGGTGTAGCTGTGGTGTGTAGTGGTGGTGGTGTAGCTGTGGTGTGTAGTGGTGGTGGTGGTGTAGCTGTGGTGTGTAGTGGTGGTGGTGGTGTAGCTGTGGTGTGTAGTGGTGGTGGTGGTGTAGTGGTGGTGGTGGTGTAGTGGTGGTGGTGGTGTAGCTGTGGTGTGTAGTGGTGGTGGTGGTGTAGCTGTGGTGTGTAGTGGTGGTGGTGGTGTAGCTGTGGTGTGTAGTGGTGGTGGTGGTGTAGCTGTGGTGTGTAGTGGTGGTGGTGGTGTAGTGGTGGTGGTGTAGTGATGGTGTAGTGGTGGTGGTGGTGTAGTAGTGTTGGTGTAGTGGTGGTGGTGTAGTGTTGGTGTAGTGGTGGTGGTGGTGTAGTGGTGGTGGTGTAGTGATGGTGTAGTGGTGGTGGTGGTGTAGTAGTGGTGGTGTAGTGTTGGTGTAGTGGTGGTGGTGGTGTAGTGGTGGTGGTGTAGTGGTGGTGGTGTAGTGTTGGTGTAGTGGTGGTGGTGGTGTAGTGGTGGTGGTGTAATGGTGGTGTTGTAGTGGAGGTGGTGGTGGTGTAGTGGAGGTGGTGGTGGTGTAGTGGTGATGGTGTAGTGTTGGTGTAGTGGTGGTGGTGGTGTAGTGGAGGTGGTGTAGTGGTGGTGGTGTAGTGTTGGTGTAGTGGTGGTGGTGTAGTGGTGGTGGTGGTGTAGTGGAGGTGGTGGTGGTGTAGTGGTGTAGCAGTGGTGGTGGTGGTGTAGTGGTGTAGTTGTGGTGGTGTAGTGGTGGTGGTGTAGTGGTGGTGGTGGTGTAGTGGTGGTGGTAGTGGTGTAGTGGTGGTGGTGTAGTTGTGGTGGTGGTGTAGTGGTGGTGGGGTAGTGGTGGTGGTGTAGTGGTGGTGGTGTAGTTGTGGTGGTGGTGTAGTGGTGGTGGTAGTGGTGTAGTTGTGGTGGTGGTGTTGGTGGTGTTTGTGTAGTGGTTGTAGTGGTGGTGTAGTTGTGGTGGTGTAGTGAACATCGCCAGCACTGGAGAGACAAAGGCGGCCGGGCGTGGTGCTGGCCACCCACCCCCTCTGTGTGTGCCACAGTGCCGGTAGCCTTCATAGGCGCTGCTACTCGCTACTGACAGCACTTGCCCGAATTGCATGTCAAGGCTATACGGGGGATCTTTGTCTTTGTGTTGTCTCTGTGTGAGGCCTGGAAGGGTAAACTAATTGCGTGTATTCTAT